>NC_057805.1:293048800-293130085 GCF_018294505.1 Triticum aestivum
CCTCAAGTGATGCTCCTTCGCTGTGGCTGGAAAACCTTCACACGCACCCATTGCTTGATGGATGGGCACGTCCTCTGCTTCAAGTTAGCGGAGAGTGATTTGCTCTCCGTCAAGGTCTTCGGGCGCTAGGGACATAGGCTAGGGTGCTGTGCGGAGAGCTCGACCGATGGCGAAATCTCCTCTTCGGGCAAGAGTGACGAGGAGGACAGCGACAACGACGACGAGGGTAGCGGATGGGAGGATGACGGGTCTGACTAGGCGTCTGGCGCACCGTTCCTGGGCAACGCCGGGAGCACCATCATCTGCATCGCCAACTCCTTGAACTTCTCGGGGTCGTCGCCTTGGGCGGCCGGCGTTGGAGGGACGGGGAAGACGAAGAAGGCGGGTGGCGGGCCATCAAATCGGAGTACGATGGCCTTGACGCCTTCATCGCGTATTGCCGGGCCGCTGCCTCATCTTTCGGCTCTTCCTCCGGCACCGTCATCATCGGCCTCCTTCCGGACGCTCGCCGATATGTTCTCTAGGCGTCTTCTGCTGCTCGTACCTCGCCTAGGCACTCCTTTTGCCCTTCCGCAATCTTGTTCCGTTTCCTGAGGAGAGGGACAAGAAAGGGATTATGGGCACCTTATCTCTTTTTAGTTTGTAAGCCTACGGGCCTTAGTAGAATTTAGACCTTGTAATCCCCTCGCTCGTGCATACATTCCATACGAATTGTACTTGTTAACGACTTATGAATGAAAAGAAGGGTGTTTGCCAGGTTTCTTTTGTGCGTGGGCGGGGGGCACACCAAGGAACGAGTCCTCGTTATCTTAAGATAAACATTGTAACCCGGCAACAGTCCTTGTCGTCCTCCTACTCTATAGCTCGATTACACTCACGCCCATGGCGGCGGTAGGGGCAAAGCAGGATTGGGCCCTTCGCCTGTTCCCTTCCCACCGCGCTACAACCAAGTCCCGGCCCAAAGTAAGTTTTTTGGACATGGGAAAAAGGGAGCATGATGGTATAAGAGTGAGCGAAGTCTTATACGTTCAAGTTTCATACAAAAGTAGGGAGTGGGGAATGAAAAGCTTATCTGATGTTGCAGCCCCCGGCAGTCTTGGCTTGCCGCGGTCAGACCTTTGGATCCGCAGCCCCCGGCAACTTTGGCTTGCCGGGGTCGGAGCGCCGGCCTGTTCTCTTTCATTCAAACAGCTCAGCAGAAATGTCCATGCACCCTGCGAACCTGAAAAAGGACGGGAAGGAACAGGGAGATGCACACTCGACCTCTATGCTAGGGGTTAGTCGCCGCTAAGCACTATCAACCCTAACCGAGGGAGAGACTCAACCTAGCATGCATGCTAAAACTTAGGGCGCCAGCGCTTCATTTATTTATGCTCAGGGTCTGCGCTGGCTTTGTACAAAGGGTTACATGCCTCACCGGCAAGGCTTGTACAAAAGGTGGTCTGCTGGGGGGGCCGGCAACCGCGCCTTATGGGTAAAACTTGTGAAGATGTTCGATGTTCCAGGAGTTGCTCACTGGAATAGCATCTTCGGTCTCAAGGCGGACTGCGCCGGGCCTGGTGACTCGTATTACCCGATAAGGGCCTTCCCACTTTGGCGTCAACTTGTTGGAATTCTTGGCCGATTGAATGCGCCGAAGAACAAGGTCGCCTTCCTCAAAACTTCGGGCATGAACCTTACGGCTATGGTAGCGGCGCAAGGCTTGCTGGTAGCACGCTGCTCTCACAGCCGCCCGAAGATGATCTTCCTCGGGGAGCGTTGCGTCATCTTGCCACAATTGCTCTTGCTCAAACTCATCATAAGCGAGCACTCGGGGTGACCCATACATGAGTTCCATGGGGAGAACTGCTTCTGCCCCGTAAACGAGGGAGAAAGGTGTCTGACCGGTGGCTTGATTTGGTGTCGTTCTGATTGACCAAAGATCCGCCGGCAATTCATCAATCCAGCATCGTCTGCACTTGTGCAGCCTGTCAAAAGTTCTTGTTCGGAGGCCTCGCACTACTTTAGCATTCGCCCTCTCAGCCTGGCCATTGCTTCGTGGGTGTGCAACAGAAGCAAAACAAACCTTGTTGCCGAGGTCCTGGATGTACTGCATGAAGACATGGCTCGTGAACTGCATGCCGTTGTCAGTGATGACTCTATTTGGCACACCAAAACGGCAGACTAGCCCCTTGAAGAATTTGACGGCGGATTGTGCTGTCACCTTTCTCACTGCCTCCACCTTCGGCCACTTTGTGAACCTGTCGATTGCAACATACAAGTACTCAAAGCCCCTGACAGCATGGGGAAAGGGGCCCAGTATGTTTAGCCCCCAGACCGAGAATGGCTAGGAAAGAGGGATTGGTCGGAGAGCTTGAGCCGGTTGATGAAGCTTCTTTGAATGGAACTAGCACACTTCACACTTGGTTACTAGTGTCGTTGCATCCTGGAGGGTTGTGGGCCAGAAGAAACCTTGCCGGAATGCCTTGCCGGCAAGGGCCCTCGACCCTATGTGGGAGCCACATATGCCTCCGTGTATCTCTGCCAACAGCTCCAGTCCTTCCTCCCGGGGAATGCACTTCAATTTCACACCGTTTGGTCTTTTCCTGTACAGAACGTCATCGATGAACTGATACATGGCAGACTGACGGGCTACTTTCTCCGCTTCTCCCTGCTCCTCAGGGAGTTCCCCTGTTTGGAGGAATCGGATGGTATGTTGTGCCCATACCAGAGCCTGGGGCTTGACGGCAAGGGCCAAAGGCATTTCCTCTGCCATGGGAACGGCTGTCTCTACGGCCGGGGCTTGACGCCCTGCCGGAGTCTGTTGCCCCATGGCAGGCTCAGCGTCCACGGCAACATCTTTGTCGGCGGCTCCTAGGAGCTCGGCGGAAAATTACTTGCCGGGCCTGATTTCCTCCGCTTGTTCTGCCCTGTCGATGGTTCAACGGATGGTTGAGTTAATCGAAGCAGAAAAGTACCTGGTTCCACAGGTAATTTGAAGGCAGCGCATTTCGACAAATAGTGGGCGATGTTGTTCTCCACTCGGGGAACATGCTCCGCTTGTATACCGTCAAAACGCTCTTCCAACTTCCTCACTTCGTCTACGTAGGCCTCCATCAATGGGCTTTGATAATCTTTATTGACTTGCTTGACGACAAGCTGTGAATCACCCCTAACGATGATCTTCTTGATCCCGAGGTCTGCCGCGATCCTGAGACCGGCAAGCAACCCCTCGTACTCAGTGGTGTTATTTGTTGACATCTCCCTGGGAAAGTGCATCTGGACTACATACTTGAGGTGCTCTCCGGTGGGTGCGACGAGTAGCACACCAGCACCGACGCCTTGCAGCGAGAAAGCCCCGTCAAAGTACATAATCCAGTCGCGACTCGCTTCCTTGCCGGGGAGGGCGGTCTCCTGAATCTCCTCGTGGGGCGTTGAGGTCCATTCCGCAATGAACTCCACTAAGACTCTACTCTGAATTGTCGAAGTGCTTTCAAACTTCAACCCAAAGCTCGACAGTTCCAAGGCCCATTCCACAATCCTCCCGGTTGAGTCTGGGTTGTGCAATATCCGTTGCAATGGGAGGCGGGTGATGACGGTGATTTCGTGTGCTTGGAAGTAATTACGCAGCTTCCTCGAGGCCATAACGAGGCCGAAGAGCAATTTCTGCACACCGGAGTACCTTGACCTAGCCCCCTCCAAGAGGGAGCTGACAAAGTAAACCGGGTGCTGCATCATCTTCTTCTTCTGCACTATCTCATTTGGTTGCCTCGCTTTTGCTTTGCCAGCGCCAGACTCTGCCGAGGGCCTTGCCTTACCGGCACCAAGCCCTGCCAGGGGGAGCTCTGGTTTGCCATCCGCCAGCCCTGCCATTGCCATTGCCTCTTCGTCAACCTCCCTCTGTGCCACTAGCGCGGCGCTGACCACTTGGTTCATTACCGCTAGATATAGCAACAACGGTTCTTGTGGTTTAGGCGCAACCAGTATTGGCGTAGAGGAGAGGTACTTCTTCAAATCCTGCAGGGCTGCCTCGGCCTCTGGGGTCCATTCCATTGGGCCCGCCTTCTTCAAGATTTTGAAAAAGGGAAGGGCAAGCTCAGCAGACTTGGAGATGAACCTGCTCATGGCGACAACGCAGCCAGTGAGCCGATGCACAACCTTGATCCGCCTAGGCGCCTCAATTTGCTCAATGGCCTTGATCTTGTCTGGATTTGCCTCGATCCCACGCTGTGACACAAAGAACCCGAGAAGTTTGCCGGACGGAACGCCGAAGACACACTTCTCAGGGTTCAGCTTGAGGTTGATCTTGCGCAAATTTGCAAACGTCTCTTCTAAATCTTGTACGAGTGTTGCCCTGTCCTTGGTATTGACCACTATGTCATCCATATAAGCTTCCATATTTCTATGTAGATAAGGCTCAAAACCAATTTGGACTGCTCTTGCAAACGTTGAGCCAGCACTCTTCAACCCGAAAGGCATTCGTAAAAAACAATACGTACCACATGGGGTGATGAATGTTGTCTTCTCTTCATCTTCTTTCGTCATGAAGATCTGGTGGTATCCCGAGTAAGCGTCGAGGAATGATAATAAGTCACACCCAGTCGTGGAGTCAACAATCTGGTCGATGCGCGGTAACGGGAAAGGGTCCTTTGGACAAGCCTTATTGATGTCTGTGTAATCACTACACAGTCTCCACTTCCCATTTGCCTCTCGCACCACCACCGGATTGGCCAGCCACGTTGGATGGAGTAACCCTCTTACCAAGCCTGCCACTTCCAACTTCCTGATTTCCTCTGTGATGAACTCTTGCCGTTCCAGAGCCTGCTTCCTGACCTTCTGCTTGACGGGTCGCGCATGAGGACAGACAGCAATATGGTGCTCAATCACCTCCCTGGGAACGCTGGGGATGTCGGATGCTTGCCACGCAAACACATCAACATTCGCCCGTGGGAAAGTGACGAGCGCGCCTTCCTATTTGCTGTCGAGGGTGGAGCTTATGGTAAAAGCCCCTCCCGTGCCATCCTCCTTGATGGACACCTTCTTGGTCTCTGGTGGTGCAGCTCTGGATTTCTTGCTCTTGCTGGTGGAGCTCTCTGGCACGTCCTCGACGGGAGCACTACACTCCGAAGAGGTGCGCTTGTCGGAGTGGGTGCGAGAGGTCTTGCCGGCCTTCTTCCCCTCGGGGCTTCGGCGGCAGGAGCAAGTACCTTGGCGGCAGTCGCTGCAACTGCCTCCCGGTAGAGTTGGTCAGCGCAGATCAGCGCATCCTTCTTGTCGGAGGGGACGGTGATGATGGTCATCGGCCCAGGCATCTTCAGCATGTTGTAGGCGTAATGTGAGGCCGCCATAAACTTGGCTAGTGCTGGGCGGCCGAGGATCCCGTTGTAGGGCAAGGGCATCTCGGCTACATCGAAAACAATCTTCTCTGTCCTATAGTTTAACTCGCCTCCAAACAACACGGGCAGCGTGACCTTACCCTTCGGCTGACTCCTTCCCGGGTTAACCCTTTGAAATGTGCCCATCTCTTCGAGGTCTCCATCAGGAATGTACAGCCTTTTGATCACAACAGGCGAGATCAAGTTCAGACCGGCCCCGCCGTCAACTAGCATTTTTGTCACCTTGAGGTTGCGTATTGTTGGCAAGACCAACAACGGCAAACACCCGACCGCAGTTGTGCGATCAGGGTGGTCCTCGGTGTCAAAAATGATAGGCGTGTTGGACCACTTTAGTGGCTTTTGAGCATCGAATGATGGTTCCGCTGCTGTGATCTCACGCGCCCACTTCTTGAGCTGGCGGTGAGAGGTGTGCAGCAAGGCGCCACCATCGACGCACATGGCCTCTGTAGCTTTCTGGAACTCATGCTCACCGGACCCGTCGTCCTCGTCATGATCATCGTCTTCTTGCTTCTTGTCGCGGCCCCGAGCGGGCCTCTCTTGCTGGTTATCCTTGCCGCGGCGACCTCCTTGGCCGCCACGGTTCTTGCCGGATCCCTCGGCACCATCTTGACCCTTCTCCTTGTCCCGCCTCTCATACTCAGCATTTTGCTTCTCAGCAAGCAGCTCAACTTGCCGGCAGTTCTGGAGGTCGTCGCCCTTGGTGCGGTGGATCTTGCAGTATTGCTTGTCGGAGCCTCCTGGCTTGTCGGCAGCCACCAAGGCCCGGCAAGCGGCGCTCCTGGCAATTTCCTTGCCGGGGTCGTCTGCCTTGGCTTTCTTGGTGGCGCCGGTGTCCTCGGATCCCTCGGCGGCAAGCACGGTCTTGCCCTTGCGCTTCCTGTTGCGGCGCTGGCCCTTCTTCGTCGGGGCGGCTGTGTCTTCGTCTGTGGAGTCAGTTTCCGCGCCAACGTCCACGTCGGGGTACTTCCTCCCCTCTTCAGCTTGAGCGCACCTATTGGCCAGAACATAAAGTTCGGCCACATCTTTGACCTTGTTCATCGCCAGCTCTTCACGCATCTTGCGGTTACGCACATTCTGATGGAAGGAGCTGATCACGGCGGCGGGATGAACATCTGGGATGTTGTACTGCACCCGGCTGAACCTCTGTATGTACTTGCGCAAGGTTTCACCTTCCTTCTGGGGGATGATATGCAAATCGCTTGCCTGGCCATGAGCTTGGTGGCCTCCGGTGAAGGCGCCAACGAACTCATGGCACAAATCCAACCAAGAAGAAATGGTATCCGCCGGCAAGTGCATCAACCATGACATGTGTAGGATCGAAAGTATGTCTAGATGGGGGTGATTAGACTACTTGACTAAATAAAAATCTAGCCTTTTCCCAATTTTAGTTCTTGGCAGATTTTAGCAACTTAGCACAAGTCAAGCAATCAACCTACACATGCAATTCTAAGAGTATAGCAACGGAATGTCAAACAATTGCATATGAAGGTAAAGGGAGGAGTTTGAGGGAGCAAACGCAATGTTGACACGGAGATTTTTTATCCGTGGTTCCGATAGGTGGTGCTATCGTACATCCACATTGATGGAGACTTCAACCCACCAAGGGTAACGGTTGCGCGAGTCCACGGAGGGCTCCACCCACGAAGGGTCCACGAAGAAGCAACCTGGTCTATCCCACCATGGCCGTCGCCCATGAAGGACTTACCTCACTATGGTAGATCTTCACGAAGTAGGCGATCTCCTTGCCCTTACAAACTCCTTGGTTCAACTCCACAATCTTGTCGGAGGCTCCCAAGTGACACCTAGCCAATCTAGGAGACACCACTCTCCAAGAAGTAACAAATGGTGTGTTGATGATGAACTCCTTGCTCTTGTGCTTCAAATGATAGTCTCCCCAACACTCAACTCTCTCTCATAGGATTGGATTTGGTGGAAAGAAGATTTGAGTGGAAAGCAACTTGGGGAAAGCTAAAGATCAAGATTTATGTGGTTGGAATGGTTTATCTTGACCTCAACACAAGTGTAGGTGGTTCTCTCTCAGAAAATATGTATTGGAAGTGTAGGCATGTTCTGATGGCTCTCTCCATGAATGAAGAGTGGGTGGAGGGGTATATATAGCCTCCACACAAAATCTAACTGTTACACACAAATCACCAAACTCGGTGGGACCGATTCAGAGAACTCGGTCAGACCGATTTGGTTCATAATGTGACCGTTAGGTGTTTTGGTGGGACCTACATGTCAACTCGGTGGGACCGATATCATTAGGGTTAGGGCATAACGTAATCTCGGTGTGACCGATTACACAAACTCGGTGGGACCGAGTTTGGTAATAGTCAAACAGAGAGTTGGTCAGGCAAACTCGGTGGGACCGATTCGCTCATTTCAGTGGGACCGAAACGTTACGAAAAGAAACAGAGAGTTTGCATTGCAATCTCGGTGGGACCGATCACTCATCCCGGTTGGACCAAAACGTTACGAAGTGAAACAGAGAGATTACAATCCCATCTCGGTGAGACCGAGATCCCTATCGGTGAGACCGAAAAGACTAGGGTTTTTGGCAGTGGCTATGTCAACTGAACTCAGTGGCACCGGATAGAAAGAATCGGTGGGGCCTAGTTGGACTTGTGGTTTGGGACATATGTGGATATGATAAAGTAGTGGAGGGTTTTGGAGCATATCACTAAGAATTTTGAGCAAGCACCTCATTAAGCAACACCTCATCCCTTCTTAATAGTATTGGCTTTTCCTATAGACTCAATGTGATCTTGGATCACTAAAATAGAAATGTAGAGTCTTGTGCTTTGAGCTTGAGCCAATCTTTTGTACTTAGCATTTTGAAGGGTCCACTTTCTAGTCCATGCCATGCCAATCATTGAGCTTTCCTAAAATATCTATCTTGAAATAGCATTAGCTTAATGAGCTATATGTCGTTAGGAATTACCAAAACCACCCAGGGATAGCTGCACTTTCAATCTCCCCCTTTTTGGTAATTGATGAAAACATATAGATCAAAGCTTCGACAAATGATAAGATTGAAAAACACCGTCGCTTTGAGAAGTATGTGATAAGCAAGAGCTCCCCCTAAATTTGTGTATTATTTAAAATTTGCTTTTGAATGCAAATGCACAATCGATTAGGATCATGGGTTACTCTTCCATGTCACATACATCTTGGTGGAGCACTCAAAATGATAGAAATTAAAACACATGCACTCATCACCAAGCAAAGTGAATGATCATAAGAGGATATAAAGATAATATCATCCAACAAGCATTAAGGGTAGCATATGATCAAACACATGATCAAACAAGTATCTCACAAGGACATAAAGTAGCATCACAAGCACAAAATAAAGTTTCAAACCAAACCAAATAAGTGCAAAGAGAGATAAAAACCAACACACACTCTCTCTCTCTCTCGAAGCCTATGATCTATACATTTTTCTCCCCCTTTGGAAACAAGTTACCAAAAAGATTGAAAATGCATAGTGCTTAACGACTCTCAGGCTTGATCTTCGGTACGAGGTGTTGAGAGAACTCCAAGGACGAAGGCTTCTTATGAAGTAGCTGGAGCTGGTGGAGTAGCTGCTGGAGGTGGAACTGGAGCTGTAGCTGCTGGTGCTGATGTTCTGGCTCTAGTGTCTGTCACTGGCACTGCAGCAGATCTCTGTCCTCTGGGCACTCTGGCAAAAGCATATGTGGTAGACTTGCCCTTCTTCTCCTCTGCTTCCTCCTGAAGTTGCTCAACTGCAGTTTGGATTTATGTTACCTTGACATCAAGGTCATAGAATTTCTGCTCAATGATCCTCTCCAGACTCTCCTGGTTCTTGGTCAGGGTGGCCAAGCCCTTCTTAATCCTCGGGGTGGATTGGATCAGATATCCAAGCTGATCTTGCTTGCTCTTCAAGAATACCTGGGATGCCTCCTCTGCTGTTGGCATCTTTGCAGCCTTCTCTCTCTTCTCATGTGCTTGAGCTGAAGATGGTTCATTCTCATTCATCACAACAGTGTTGTCTTCAAATTCAGGATAGATGGGCAGGTGCTCCTTATCCAAGATGTACTTGCCTTTGCCCATCTTTGAGTTGATGAGCTCCTGAATGTGTGGGGCATACCCACAACTTCTCTTCTGATCAGCTGCAGTCCTCTTGATTGTTTCAACAATTAGGCTCATAACTTTGAACTTCTGTGGGATATCAAATATGTGCAGCAAGTTGATGGCATGTCCTCTGATCATCTTTTGATCACCTGACTTGGGTAGCGGTGTGTGCCTTAAGATCCAGTTAATCGTTGGCAGACCAGACAACAAGTAGTGTACAAATCCAAACTTGTGTGTATCCAAAGCAGCATCTGGGATCTCTTTGTACATGTTGGCCATACTGTTGTGGCCTTTCTTCTTCTCTTCATAAATGTCCAAGTCATCCTCATGTTCCTCAGGAGCATTTATAAGCTTGGCCCACTCATCAACTATAGATTGGTACCTAGTACCCTCATACATCCATACAATCCTTCCATCTGGGTAGAAGTGTGCAGCGGAGTAGAATTGCATGATGAGCTCATCATTCCACTTGGTGAGCTTCTGGGCAACAAAAGTGTCCACTCCACATGCCTTGAAGCTATCAAGCACACCAGGGAAGTGATCTTCATTCTCCTTGATGAACTCCCAGTCAACCAATCTCATGTCACACACAATGGGCTTCTTGTCAAGCAGAATAGTCTCATAGAAGTCCTGTTGTTCCTTAGTGTGGAATCTATAGTCCACAGTAGTCCTTCTCCTGATAGCATAGGGATCAGACTCTCTCCATAGTCTCAATCCTGCATCCTTCCTGATTTTCATATTCTGTACAACTGGGTGTGCATCAGTGTGGTCAGGGATCTTGGGCTTCAGCTTTCTCAACACAACAGAATCATCTTCTTCTTCTTCAGCAGCTTGAGGCACTGGGGCCTTGTTCTTCTCTTCAGCAGGTATGTTCCTAGTGCTTCTCTTGGGTTTTGGTTTTGGAGCTAGAGCAACAGCCTTGGGAGCAGCTTTGGGCTTTGATGGAGCAGCCCCTGATTTAATTGCATCTCCCATAAGCTTTTGTGCTTTGGGTGCTGGTGCAGCATCCTCTTCCTCTTCTTCTTCTTCTTCTGAATCTCTCATCATTGATGGCTTCCCAATAACTCTGGCAATGGTCTTCTTGACCCTTTCTTTTCTCTTCTTGCCATCTCTAGTTTCCTTGGGTTCAAGAGTGAACTCCATTGTTTCTTGAGTGGAGGCTCTGGCTTTTGACATTGGAACTCTTCTTGCTGGAGCCTTTGTTTTCAGTCCAGGCTTTGTTGCAGTAGCTGTGCCATACTCCTTCATCAGCACCTTTTCCTTGAAGTGACTTCATCCTCAACAGCCACGTAATCTTCATCCTCAGAATCAGAATTCCTCTTCTTCCTTGTCCTAGTGGCAGCCTTTGGCAGATTGTTGGGAGTGCTCCTGCTGCCTTCATCATAGTTGCCTGAGGGACTAGTGCCCTCACTCAACTGAACCTGCTCTTCTGACTTGTTCTGGCTGTCACTTTGGTCAGACATCTCTACAAATACTCTGACAGCAGACCCCTAGTTTGGCGACGAACTTGCAACGGCGGCAACGGCGGTGAAGATTTCCATTAACGACGGCGGAGACCAGCGGTGGGAGGTTGCTGGCGACGAGAGGACGATCCGGAGACCCGAAGAGGCAGAGCAGGTTATGCACGGGCGTGGAGGTTCGGAAAAATTTCCAAAATTTGGCCCGTCGGTATATATAGCCTGACCCTGTCGGTGTGACCGAGTGAAACGACTCGGTGGCACCGAGATGCAAAACTGCAAGCATTTACTGCAACTCGGTGTGACCGAAAAGTTCTAATCGGTTGCACCGAGATTGAAAACCCTAGATCAACTTAGTGACTCGGTAGGACCGAAAAGGATGAATCGGTCAGACCGAGATGCACAAAGAGGTTTTGGAGGTTTAAGTCTATGACGAATCGGGAACTCCGAGTGCTCCTCACACAGAGTGGTTCGAATCTGACTTGATCAAACTTTGTGATGTAGCATGAATAGAGTTTGAGACGAGAAAAGCATAGATAGCTAGAGGGAGTTCTTAGGCATTCTTGTCCATCCATTTGGCAAAAGAGAAAGAGCCAAACAATCAAAACAACAAATGGATGTCCTTGAATGAGTAAAATATGCAACCAACATGCTCACACAATAAAATGGCAAATGAAATATGCGACAAAGCATGCACAAACACTCTAGCATCTATCAAGCAATTTGGCGATGACTAGGTCATCTATATATGAGTATATTGAGTTAGGAGTCAAATGAGAACATTTGATCATAGGTCATACTCATCGTTTAAGCACAAGTGGGGTTACCACTTTTACATAAAGCATTGATGTGTTCACATCATTAGAGTTGCTTTAACTCAATTGATTTAGAGTAAAGCTCCCCCTAGATGTGATATCCCCCCTAAGAGGGATGAACTAACCTTGGGTTTTGTCGATGATGACTTCATGTAGGTGTTGAAGATGTAGATGCTCAATGTTGAAGTAGATCATTTGGAGCAATCCTTCTCCCTTGTCTTGCCAACAAGAGGGTTTGTGACTCCTTGAACTAGTGCAAGATATGGAAGTTGTTTGCACTTGTCCTTGCCAAAATGATAAGAGTGAAGTATGTTGGCGGAGTCACCCTCAAGAACTCTCTAGCTCTTCTTCTTCTGGATCCACACCATCTTGATGGGAATCCTTGGAGTTGTAGTTGTACTTGATGAAGTAGAACTTGATGTAGTCTTGGGAACCCACTTGACCAAGGCCTTAGGTGCTTCTTCAAATGCATCAATTTCCTCTTGAAGCTTGTCCTTGCCTTTTTGCTTGTGGTCTTGTGGTGGAAGATCATCTTGATCTTGTATCCCTTTGAAAGAAGTAGGATCATACTTCTCTTGTTGAGGAACAAACTTCGTCTTGGGGTATTGATCTTCTTCCCACTCTACTCCATTAGCATTGAAATTTCATTCAAAACCAACACCTTGATTCTTCCGATGTCTTCCTTGCTTGCGCACAATTTCCTCAAATTGCTTACTTCCGACAAGGCTCTTATAAACACCTATCTCTATAATTCCCTTCAATAAGCTATTTTCTTGCTCAAGTGTAACTTGGCTAAGAGAATCATTAGTGGAATCAAGAGAATTACTAGAAGCAACAACATTGGATTTAGCATGATTCTTGTTACTACTAGATGAAGCATCTTTCTTGTTCTTGTTACTAGATTTAACTTGTGGCATGTAAGTAGACAAGAGTAAACACTTGGCAATGTAAGAAGAACTTTTCTTGCTAAGATCATCATTGATTGCCTTTAAAAACTCATGCTCTTGCTCAAGGTTGAGCTTTTCAAAGCGTAGCTTATCATGAGTCATTAAAAGTTCTTGATGATTTTCCAAGGTAGTTTCATGAGATAACTTAAGAGTGTTTAGTTCTTTAGTTAGACCCTCAATCTCCTTCTTATCATCATCATTTGTTTTATCTTGATTAGCATGATTAATTGACGTTTCATCATAGTCTTCATCACTAGAGTTGTCAACAAGTAAATCATCCTCACCTAGCAAATCATCTTCATCACTATTGAAATCAACATACTCGGGATGTGTTACCTTTGGACCTTTGGCCATGAAGCATCTTCCAATTCCTTCATTTGGTGAGTCAAATATGTCGTAGGAGTCCGTTGACACAAGTGCTAGACCGGCAACACCTTCATCTTGAGTATATTCGGAGTCGGAGTGATAACTTCTTTCGGAGTGATTGTCGGAGTTGGAGCCAGATACCCATTCACCAACATGAGCTTGATGTCTTCTTTTTGTGTAGCTCCTTGATGACTTTTCTTTCCGAATCCTTGCTTCTCCGAGAGGGTTTTCGTTCATAACGATCATCTCTACTCCTCCTTTCTCTTGGTGATGATTCTTCTCTTCTACTTATTCTTTTGGGAGAATCTTCTCTTATTTTGTAGGGGGGCGTACACTCATTTGAGTAGTGTCCGGGTCTTCCACAATTGTAGCAATTTCGCTCACGACTAGAAGATCTTTTGTCATTGTAGGACCTTGATTTGGAACTTATTTCTTTGCTTCTACTCTTGTAGAACTTGTCGAAGTTCTTTACCATTAGGCTCAATTCTTCATTGAAGGTTTGTTACTCACTTGATGATGTGCGAGCATCACCCGAGGCTTTGTAAGCACCACTTGACTTGTTGTGAAGCTCTTCCTTATCCTTGAGTGACATCTCATGAGCAACAATTCTTCCAATGACTTCAGTTGGCTTGAGATCTTTGTAATTGGGCATCATTTGGATCAATGTGCACACGGTATCATATTCTCCATCCAAGGCTCTTAGGATCTTCTTGATGATGAATTTGTCGGTCGTCTCTTCACTTCCTAAGCCGGCAATCTCATTTGTGATGAGCGCAAGCCTAGAGTACATTTCGGCGACACCTTCACCATCCTTCATTTTGAACTTGTCAAGTTGACTTTGAAGCACATCCAATTTGGATTCCTTGACGGAGTCGGTACCTTCATGCATATCAATCAATGTATCCCAAATTTCCTTTGCATTCTCAAGACGGCTGATTTTGTTGAATTCTTCGGGGCACAATACATTGAAGAGAATATCACAAGCTTGAGCATTGTATTGTAGCATCTTCAACTCTTCCGCGGTAGCTTCACGGTTAGGTTCTTTCCCATCAAAGAATTCACCTTGCAAGCCAATACACACAATAGCCCAAACGGCGGGGTTATGTCCAAGAATATGCATTTTCATCTTACGCTTCCAACTAGCAAAATTTGTACCATCAAAGTAAGGACCTCTACGGTGGTAATTTCCCTCGCTAGACGCCATACTCTCCTAGGTTGTGAAACCAAGGCTATGACCACCAAAAGCTATGAAAATCAAAGTAAATGGAGACCAAAGCTCTGATACCACTTGTAGGATTGAAAGTATGTCTAGAGGGGGGGTGATTAGATTACTTGACCAAATAAAAATCTAGCCTTTTCCCAATTTTAGTTCTTGGCAGATTTTAGCAACTTAGCACAAGTCAAGCAATCAACCTACACATGCAATTCTAAGAGTATAGCAGCGGAATGTAAAACAATTGCATATGAAGGTAAAGGGAGGAGTTTGAGGGAGCAAACGCAATGTTGACACGGAGATTTTTTATCCGTGGTTTCGATAGGTGGTGCTATCATACATCCACGTTGATGGAGACTTCAACCCACGAAGGGTAATGGTTGCGCGAGTCCACGGAGGGCTCCACCCACGAAGGGCCCATGAAGAAGCAACCTTGTCTATCCCACCATGGCCGTCGCCCACGAAGGACTTGCCTCACTAGGGTAGATCTTCACGAAGTAGGCGATCTCCTTGCCCTTACAAACTCCTTGGTTCAACTCCACAATCTTGTCGGAGGCTCCCAAGTGACACCTAGACAATCTAGGAGACACCACTCTCCAAGAAGGAACAAATGGTGTGTTGATGATGAACTCCTTGCTCTTGTGCTTCAAATGATAGTCTCCCCAACACTCAACTCTCTCTCATAGGATTGGATTTGGTGGAAAGAAGATTTGAGTGGAAAGCAACTTGGGGAAGGCTAGAGATCAAGATTTATGTGGTTGGAATGGAATATCTTGACCTCAACACAAGTGTAGGTGGTTCTCTCTCAGAAAATATGTATTGGAAGTGTAGGCATGTTCTGATGGCTCTCTCCATGAATGTAGAGTGGGTGGAGGGGTATATATAGCCTCCACACAAAATCTAACCGTTACACACAAATCACCAAACTCAGTTGGACCGATTCAGAGAACTCGGTCAGACCGATTTGGTTCATAATGTGACCGTTAGGTGTTTCGGTGGGACCGACATGTCAACTCGGTGGGACCAATATCATTAGGGTTAGGGCATAACGTAATCTCGGTGTGACCGATTACACAAACTCGGTGGGACCGATTTTGGTAATAGTCAAACAGAGAGTTGGTCAGGCAAACTCGGTGGGACCGATTCGCTCATCTCGGTGAGACCGAAACGTTACGAAAAGGAAACAGAGAGTTTGCATTGCAATCTCGGTGGGACCGATCGCTCATCTCGGTTGGACCGAAACGTTACGAAGGGAAACAGAGAGATTACAATCCCATCTCGGTGAGACCGAGATCCCTATCGGTGAGACCGAAACGACTAGGGTTTTTGGCAGTGGCTATGTCAACTGAACTCGGTGGCGCCGGATAGAAAGAATTGGTGGGGCCGAGTTGGACTTGTGGTTTGGGACATATGTGGATATGAGAAAGTAGTGGAGGGTTTTGGAGCATATCACTAAGCATTTTGAGCAAGCACCTCATTAAGCAACACCTCATCCCTTCTTAATAGTATTGGCTTTTCCTATAGACTCAATGTGATCTTGGATCACTAAAATAGAAAATGTAGAGTCTTGTGCTTTGAGCTTGAGCCAATATTTTGTCCTAATCATTTTGAAGGGTCCACTTTCTAGTCCATGCCATGCCAATCATTGAGCTTTCCTGAAATATCTATCTTGAAATAGCATTAGCTCAATGAGCTATATGTTGTTAGGAATTACCAAAACCACCCACGGATAGTTGCACTTTCAACATGACATTGGGTTTAACTGCCAATGGGAAGTAATTGGCAAGCACCTTGTCGTCGCGAGCTCCAGCAGCTTGCATCGCGACGGTGTGGATGCTGAGGAACTCCGACGGGTGGGTCTTGCCGTTGTACTTCTCGCCAACATCGGGCTTGAACGTGCGGTGGGAGGGCCACTGGAACTGCCGCAACTCATGGGTAAAGGCTAGGCAACCCACCTCGTAGTGTAGGACGCTAGAGCCTCCTTGTGTTGGGTGGTCCATAGTGGGCCCCGCCCGCCTATCTGACTGGTGGCGTGCTTCGCGCCAGCGCTCGACGGTGGTTCGAGCGTCTTCATGGGCTCGCTCCCAAAGAACTTGGCGCTGATCGCGGTGGGTCCGTGGGTTGGACGATGCTATGGAAATGTTATCACAAGCGTCATCACGATGGACCGACACCCGTGGTGTCTGGCATGGGGGAGGAGATTGCACTGTGGCCGTAGCACCTCCGGTCCTTCCACCACTGGCATGCGGTGGCTCGACGGAGCGCCGGCTTGAGGGCCCCACTGGTCACGGCTCGTCTTTTTTGGCAACGCCGACGGGGCTCCAGATGGTGGCTCTCCACTCGTCGAGCTTTTTCGCAGCAGGAGGAAAGTCGAGGAGCAACTGCGCGCGCGCCAAAGCTTCTGTTGGCGTGGGTGGCGGCGAAAGCTGCGTGGACCGTGACGTGCTCCGACTTCTAACCACGTTAGAAGGAGCTCTATCACGGCCTTGCGGCTGTGCACCATTTTCCCAGCACCTCGGCATGCATGATGGCCTTCTACGTCCCGCGAATGAGGCACAAGACTCTTCCCACGGCGGCGCCCGGGGTCACCAGTGTGGTGACGCTGCTCGTCGCGCACAACCTGGCAAGAGCGCATCATGGGCGCCGGCACAGGCGTCTTGGAAGTCACCGCGCTGCCCGTGGGTGGCACGGCGCCGCCCTTGGAGGGCCCCGCGCCGCCTGTGGGTGGCCCAGCTTTGTCTTTGGATTTGGCGGCGTGCGGCCCGTCATCTCGCGCACGAACGATGCCGCTCATCAGGCTTTGACTGCCAGAGCGATGTGGGTGTTCGCCGTCCGCGACCGCCCCACCACTCGCCCGCACTAGTACAGGCCGTTCGGCTCCCGATGAACCGATCGCCGTGATCGTCTTCTTCTTGGGAGCCATGGCGATGAAGAACTGCTAAACTAACTGCTAGACCGGATTTTCACAACTGTGCCCCCTACCTGGCGCGCCAAAGATGTCGGTGGAAATGACACCTATGGAATCACTGGGACCCCTTCTACGGTTGGCGGGCGCGGGGTTGTGCAAAGAGCGGGTCTGGTAGTCAGCATAAAGATCGTTTACCCAGGTTCGGGCCGCGAGGATGTGTAATACCCTAGTCCTGCTTTGGTGTATATTTGAGTGTTCTTGAGCTCTCGAACTAGCTGCGATGCGTGCGTAGTCCCAAAGATCCGAATCCTCCTCCAGTACATCTCGGGCCTCCTTTTATAGACAAAAGGGGCTGCCACAGTGGCACACAGGAGGTGGAAAGGTATACAGTGTACAAGCTTATCGCCTATCATTACGGGACAAGACGCATTAAATGCACCCCGTAGGTCTCCCATTGCTTTATTGGGGACGGCAACGAGGCCTGTCTCGTCCGTCGCCGCTCCGCCTCGCTCCGACACGCGTCCAGGCCAACGAGGCATGCAGCGCCACGTAGGCTGGCGGGCTGCTGAGATGGCATGGTGGTAGGGTCTTCATGAATATCTGCATGCCACCACGCAGGTGCTTGCTGAGTTGGCCTGGAGGCCGCACGTTGCCACGCAGGTGCCTGCCCAACTGGTTGGGCTGGCAGCTGTATGGGAACGGCGGTGGAGTCTTGGCAGACGTGGGTCTGGCTGTGGCTCCGCAGGTGTCCCCGGCAAGGGTCTTGCCAGGGCCCCGGCAAGGGTCTTGTCATGGCATCGCGGTCGTCCCCGGCAAGGATCTTGCCAGGGGGTCTCATGGATTCCCTCGGCAAGGATCTTGTCGACGGTCGTCGTCTTCTGGTCTTCATCTGATCTCGTGTGCTTATGATCTTCACAAAGATCTTCATGCAACCATGGAGGTGCCTCCCGAGCCTTGGTTCCAATGTGGTTGATGGTGTTGGAACCCTTGGGCTCAAGGGCGGCGCGCTCTGCTGGCGTTGGGCAAGTTGCCCCGGCAAGGCTCTTGCCAGGACTGCGGAGGCCGCCCCGGCAAGGGTCTTGCCGGGGGAGTCCACTTCGCCCTCTTGCTCTTTGTGCCTCTGGTCTTGGCGTTGCTTTGCCCGTCTTGTGCTTTTGGCTGGAGCGCTGCTCCGGTATTCTTGTGCTTCTGCTCCCTCCCTTTGCCCTGCTAAGTGTGGCCGCAGGTGCGGCTCTGACTGCCCATGCACAAGTAGAGGGGTAAAAAGGAGAGCCCCTACTTTTGTACACCGACAGTATAGTTTCTTCTTTAACCGGTACCAATTCTTTAATTTCTTCTTTAATAGGTGGGCGATATTAAACCACTTCTCTTTACAGAGTTCAACATGAGTACCAAATTATTCACGGAAGGAGGCTACTATCTCAGAGTCAAGTCCATATTTAGTGCTAAACTTTTGAAAAACATCGGTATTCATAAAAGATTTAACACAATCATAGTTAATTTTAATACTTGACTCTTTACCTCCGTCGAGTTCCCAATCTTCAGAGTTCCGTTTAATTCTTTCCAAAAGATCCCACCGGAATTCAATAGTCTTCTTTATAAAAGAACCAGCACAAGAAGTATAAAGCATGGTTTGATCATTACGAGAAAGCCGAGCATAAAAGTTCTGGATAATAATTTCTCTTGAGAGCTCATGATTGGGGCATGAATATAACATTGAATTAAGACTCCCCCAAGCTAGAGAGATACTTTCTCCTTCACGAGGCCAAAAATTATATATATAATTCCAATCACGATGAACTAGATGCATAGGATAAATTTTTTGGTGGAACTCCAATTTCAATCGATTCCAATTCCAAGATCCAATATCATCGCATAGCCTATACCATGCCAATGCTTTTCCCTTCAAAGATAAAGGGAAAACCTTCTTCATAACTTCATCTCTGGTTAAACCTGCAAGCTTGAACAATCCACAAATTTGTTCTACATATATCAAGTGCATATCAGGATGTTTGGTTCCATCTCCTGCATAAGGATTAGCTAGCAGTTGTTCTATCATACCCGAAGGAATTTCATATTCAATATTTTCAGTAGGTGAATTAGGTTGAGGGGTAGCTAATTGTGGTTCCGTTCGAGGTGAAGATACCCCGAACAAACCCCTCAAAGGATTGTTTTCCATAGTAACAAGTGACAATAAATTTCAGCACACTATATAAATGTTTCCTTACCAAATTCCACTTACCAAAGGCGTTTCACTGCCCGGCAACGGTGCCAGAAAATAGCCTTGATGACCCACAAGTATAGGGGGTCAATTGTAGCTCTTTTCGATAAGTAAGAGTGTCGAACCAAACGAGGAGCAGAAGGAAATGACAAGTGGTTTTCAGCAAGGTAATGTCTGCAAGTGCTGAAATTGTAAGTAGCGGAGTAGTTTGATAGCAAGATAATTTGTAACGAGCAAGTAACGATAGTAGTAGCAAAAGTGCAGCAAGGTAGCCCAATCCTTTTGAGGCAAAGGACAGGACAAAATGGTCTCTTATGATAAGCAAAGCGTTCTTAAGGGTACACGGGAATTTCATCTAGTCACTTTCATCATGTTTGTTCGATTTGTGTTCACTACTTTGATTATTTGATATGTGGGTGGACCGGTTCTTAGGTGCTGTTTTACTTGAATAAACCTCCTACTTATGATTAACCCTCCCGCAAGCATCCGCAACTATGAGAAAAGTATTAAGAATAAACTCTAACCTTAGCATTAAACTTTTGGATCCAATCGGTCCCTCACGGAATAGTGCATAAACTAGGGTTTAAGCTTCTGTCACTCTCGCAACCCATCATCTATTTGCTACTCCACAATGCATTCCCTTAGGCCCAAATATGGTGAACTGTCATGTAGTCGATGTTCACATGACACCACAAAGGGAATCATAACATACATACTATCAAAATATCGAACACATATCAAGTTCACATGATTACTTGCAACATGATTTCTCCCGTGACCTCAAGAACAAAAGTAACTACTCACAAATGATAAACATGCTCGTGATCATAGGAGTATTAAATAGCATATTGGATCTGAACATATAATCTTCCACCAAATAAACCATATAATAATCAACTACAAGATGTAATCAACACTACTAGTCACCCACAAGCACCAATCTATAGTTCTGGTAACAAGATTGAACACAAGAGATGAACTAGGGTTTGAGTTGAGATGGTATTGTTGAAGATGTTGATGGAGATTGCCCTCCCTAAGATGGGAGAGTGGTTGGTGATTATGATGACAACGATTTCCCCCTCCGGGAGGGAAGTTACCCCGGCGGAATCGCTCCGCTGGAGGGCAAAAGTGCTCCTGCCAAGTTCCGCCTCGAGGCGGCGGCGCTCCGTCCCGAAAGTCCTCTCCTTTTTTTTCTAGGTCAAAATGACCTATATACCGAAAGATGGGCACCGGAGGTGGGCCTGGGTGAGCACAACCCACCAGGGCGCGCCTGGGCTCCCTGGCGCACCTAGGTGGGTTGTGCCCACCTGGTGGGCCCCCTCTGGTAGTTATTTGCTCCAATAATTCTTAAATATTCCATACAAAATCTCCATGAAGTTTCAGCTTGTTTGGACTTGTGCAGAATAGGTAGCCTGACGTAGCTTTTCCAAGTCCAGATTTCCAGCTGCCGAAATTCTCCGTCTTTGTGTATACCTTGCATATTATGAGAGAAAAGGCATTAGAATTACTCCAAAAAGCATTATTATGGATAAAAACATTATAAATAATAGTAACAAAACATGATGCAAAATGGACGTATCAACAACCTAGTGCTATACGAAGATTCTCCGGTTTCATGCCATTCGGAAGAAGTTCGTTAATAAGACTTGATCAACCTTATTGATGGATTCCTTTTGACGGGCATGTAACAGATGAATTTAGAAAACACAACCTTCTGTACTAACCTTTTACTTTCTGTTATTTAGATTTAATAAAGTAGAAATACTATTATTTTTCTGTTTCTGAATTATCCATGCAATAAAAAATGACCAGAAAATAAAAGTTCTCCATATGCCCTAAAGTTCTATATGATTTTTTCTAGAATATTTGAAAAAAATTGGCACTGAACACACCCCAGAGGGGTGTGAAGGAAATATGCCCTAGAGCCAATAATAAAGTTGTCATTTATATTTCCTTATATCATGATAAATGTTTATTATTTATGCTAGAATTGTATAAATCGGAAACTTACTACATGTGTGAATACATAGACAAACAGAGTGTCCCTAGTATGCCTCTACTAGACTAGCTCGTTAATCAAAGATGGTTAAGTTTCCTGGCCATAGACATGTGTTGTCATTTGATCAACGGGATCACATCATTAGAGAATGATGTGATGGACAAGACCCATCCATTAGCTTAGCATAATGATATTGCTATTGCTTTCATCATGACTTATACATGTTCCTCTGACTATGAGATTATGCAACTCCCGAATACCGAAGGAACACCTTGTGTGCTATCGAACGTCACAACGTAACTGGGTGATTATAAAGATGCTCTACAGGTGTCTCCAATTGTGTTTGTTGAGTTGGCATAGATCGAGATTAGGATTTGTCACTCCGTGTATCGGAGAGGTATCTCTGGGCCCTCTCGGTAATACTCATCACTATAAGCCTTGCAAGCAATGTGATTAATGAGTTAGTTAGGGGATGATGCATTACGGAACGAGTAAAGAGACTTGCCGGTAACGAGATTGAACTAGGTATGATGATACCGACGATCAAATCTCGGGCAAGTAACATACCGATGACAAAGGGAACACCGTATGTTGTTATGCGGTTTAACCGATTAAGATCTTCGTAGAATATGTAGGAACCAATATGAGCATCTAGGTTCCCCTATTGGCTATTGACCAGAGATGTGTCTCGGTCATGTCTACATAGTTCTCGAACCCGTAGAGTCCGCAAGCTTAACGTTCGATGATGATTTGTATTATGAGTTATGTGATTTGATGTACCGAAGTTTCTTCGGAGTCCCGGATGTGATCACGGACATGACGAGGAGTCTCAAAATGGTTGAGACATAAAGATCGATATATTGGAAGGTTATATTCAGACACCGGAATGGTTCCGAAGTGTTTCGGGTATTTTCCGGAGTACAGGGAGGTTACCGGAACCCCCCGGTAGGTTAATGGGCCTTCATGGGCCCTTGTGGAACAGAGGAGGCAGCAGTTGGGTGGAGGCGCGCGCCCCCCAAGCCCAAACCGAATTGGACTAGGGTTGGGGGAGCATCCCCCCATTCCTTCTGTCCTCCTCCTCTTTCCCCCTTCTCCTTGTGGGAATAGGAAAGGGGGGCTGAATCCTACTTGTACTGGGAGTCCAAGTAGGACTCCCCCCTGGGCGTGCCACACCTATGGCCGGCCTCCTCTCCTCCTCCCTTTATATACGTGGGAGGGGGCACACCAAGGCACACCAAAGTTTCTCTTAGCCGTGTGCGGTGCCCCCCTGTCGTGGTTTTGTCACGGCAGATGTCCTTAGTGTCAGGACTTAGTCGCGAGGCCAACACATCTATGTGGTAGCTTGAGAGGGGTTGAGCGGAATCGAGAGATGCAACACAAGACATGGATTTAGACAGCTTCGGGCCCCGGGAAACATCATCCGGTAACAACCCTACATGTTGTTTGTGGCTAGGTCTCATTATCATCACGAGGGAGACGCCGTAAACCGGCTCTTTGTGTCTAGCCCTAGAGATTGTTTCTTCTTGCCTGTCCCTCTTTGGGGAGCCCTGCCCCTCCTTATATATGTTCAAGGGGCGAGTTACATGTGGAGTCCTATTAGGATTAGGACTAGTCTATCTCTAATACAAACCGGATACAAGTCCGGGTCTTTAACTCCTTGTAAGGTAATATTCTTCACGCCTTTCCTCTTAAACCGGCCCACCATTAATATAAACCGGCCCTCTGGGCCTTGGGCCTTGTCATCCGTCTGTCCTACCCGCTGGGTCACCAGTGAGTTATAATGTCCAGGCAGGTTGCTTGTAAACCGCCAGGTCAGGGTGGGTCGCTAGTGAATCACCAAGTGTCAGCAGGATCTCAAATAAACCGCCAAGTCCGGCCGGGTTATACTTCCGGCCGGTTTACGCTGCGGGGTATATCCCCGACATTAGCCCCCAAGTTTAGCTTGGATTTATCCATGGTAAACTTATGCTGCAAAATAAACACAAGAACAAATTTGACAGGTTGTGCTCCGGGTTAAGAATTCTTGTAAACCGGCACCTGATCATCCTTAAGTCCTTGTCATTCCTCCTTCTAGAAAATCCAGGTCAATAACCAGCTTCATACTCAAATTGCTGACGTTGGTTTCTCATAGAAAAATATTGTGAAGAAATATTGGTCTTGAAATACTCATATGATATTCAGCCAGTTTGAAGATGTAAAACTTGCTGGTTTAATATTACCAAAATTGTCGGTTTGTAAATATGGATGGCACCGAGTCATAATTGTTACCGACGCCGGGTCATAATTGTTGCAGACACCGGGTCAATCTGGTTTGCTCAGAACTGAGAATTTGAATATTTTTCTCCCTTATATCCATATTACCTGTAGCCCCCAAATCTTGAGCAGAACAAAGTGATGGCTTAAGACTTGTTTCCATATAATTACTGCAACTTTGAAGAAATCCATGGTGTTCATCTCAGTCACTAGTAAAAACTGAATACTCCATATATGTAGCCCCCAAGTGCTAGGTCATTATGCAATAATGAGCAGGGACTTTATAAATATGATCATGTAGATTTGAACAATAACGTGTGGCCCCCAAGGGCCGGCTCAGTAAGATAATATTGAGCTGGTACTTTATATATACTTCTTTGAAAAGAACATCATATAATGTAACCCCCATCATGGAGCTTGAACCCATGTCCACAAGGTTATGAGCTTTCTGCTTTACCAACTGAGCAATGGACCTTTCAATATAATGGTTTTAAGACTTGTGTACCGTGAATTGTTGACATGAGCAATTGGTAGCCCCCAAAGGCCGGCTCATTATGATATGATGAGTCGGGTCTTCAATAAGATGAGCTAAAAATGACTTTGCATTAGCCCCCAAGTGTCATGGTGTATGCTCGCAGCGACATGAGACTTGCATATTTGATATAATCTCAATTTAAATAATGTAGCCCCCAAGTGTCGGGTCATAAGCCTGCAGCGACTCGGGACTATTCCTTCAATTGTAGAATAAATCATATCCATTGATAATATGATAGCCATTGCGCTAAAGCGACTTTGAAACCTTAATCATAATACTGGTTATTGATAACCATAAGAAAAATCCAGCCATATTGGCTATTAAAGATTTGAATAATATACCCAACGATTTATAAGCGCATGATTCCAATGGCGCAATCCAAATATATACTGGCGACTTATAGTCCAAAGCCAGGCCGGGTTAACAAACACCGGATAATTTCTCATCATACACTGGCGACTTATCGTCTTAAAGCCAGGCCGGGTTAATAAACACCGGTGATTTATGCATTATTCAACCTGTTTCTGCATACAGCAAGTTTAAAGTGTCCTGGCGGTTTACCGCCGGACGGGTCATAATGCCCAACATATAACCTGGGTTGATAACCAAGGCTACACTTAAGAATAATCAAATATGAAATATATCATACCTGTGTCATTGAATCACATCGTTGGTTAGCCAACTTTATTGTAGTAAAGGTGATAACCCCAATCTTGAGTACTGATAACTCCTTCCATATTGTGCCGGTTTATGATAAAACCGTACCGGGTTGTGATAAACACCGGATTAACCATATATAATACTGGTGACTTATAGTCGAAACCAGACCGGGTTGATAGTCTCTGGATTATAACTTGATCATCTATTGACAACTTGTAGTTGACAGCCTAACCGGGTTAATAAACGCCGGTTTGAAAACGTCACAAATCTTATGAAAACAAAGAAAACCCAGCAAAAGGCAAATAAAAACCGTTGTAGTCGAGGCTTTTCACGGGCTGCCAGGCCCCAAATTCGATCAAGAGGTGTAGCTATGGTTCGGATACGAACAAGCCCCCAAGTGATGATGTGGCATTGCGCTGATCAAGAGGTGTAGCTATGGTTCGGACACAACCAAGCCCCCAAGTGATGTTGTGGCATTTCGCCGATCAAGAGGTGTAGCTATGGTTCGGATACGACCAAGCCCCCGAGTGATGCTGTGGCATTGCGCCGATCAAGAGGTGTAGCTATGGTTCGGATACGACCATTCCCCCAAGTGATGCTGTGGCATTTCGCCGATCAAGAGGTGTAGCTATGGTTCGGATACGACCAAGCCCCCAAGTGATCTTGTGGCATTTCGCCGATCAAGAGGTGTAGCTATGGTTCGGATACGACCAAGCCCCCAAGTGATGCTGTGGCATTTCGCCGATCAAGAGGTGTAGCTATGGTTCGGATACGACCAAGCCCCCAAGTGATGCTGTGGCATTTCGCCGATCAAGAGGTGTAGCTATGGTTCGGATACGACCAAGCCCCCAAGTGATGCTGTGGCATTTCGCCGATCAAGAGGTGTAGCTATGGTTCGGATACGACCAAGCCCCCAAGTGATCAATAATATGATAAGCCAATAAGGCAGGATACCCATGTTCGAACCACGCATCATGGCAGCAGGTCCTCTTCGGCAACCTTTAACTTTTTGCAAGAGATAAATTCTTCTTGAGCCGGGATTTTGAACCGGATATTGAGAGCTTCAAAGCTTTGTGGGAGACATCTTTCCCTTGAACCGGATTGTAAACCGGAATCTTCATTTTCAGCCGGAAATTTTCTGACGGCCTTTCAACTCGAACTTGCGAGAAGTTAATTCCTTTTTGAACCGGAAATTC
Organism: Triticum aestivum; assembly: GCF_018294505.1. NCBI lineage: Eukaryota > Viridiplantae > Streptophyta > Magnoliopsida > Poales > Poaceae > Triticum > Triticum aestivum. Next base: position 293,074,844 of record NC_057805.1, read on the forward strand.
TTAAACCGGATTTAAGAGCTTCAGAGCTTCGTGGGAGACAGATTTCCCTTGAACCGGATTTTAAACCGGCATTATTCACTTTGAACCGGAAATTTTCTGACGGCCCTTAAATTTTCATCCATATGGCAGTAGCCTCCGGGACTGGGTTATCTTTCCCTCCATCGTCGTGGGGCTCTTAAATTTGCTGAAACTGGCAACCTTTGCTGAGTCATATCATTGTAGCCCCCGAGTCTCAAGGTGACTCGAAGAGTTGGCTTGAGATTCTCCATATTTGACTGTGATATAAACCGGCATAACTTGTATATCATTGGTGTTGATAGCACGATGTGAATCCACAGAAGGCTGAGGTGACTGCGGCGGGTTGTAAATGATCCCGTATGAGCCGTGTCAGCAACTCGGCCAATGGTTCCTTCCAACTGGTGATTTAAAGTTAACCAAACTGTAGTGGTGGCGACTTGTGCGCCTGCCCATTGAACCACCCAGTGCAGACGGCGGTTGATAGTATATGATAATTTGTCCATTTTGTTGAAAGAAAACCGGGCTACCCAAGCTGTGACTTGCTCATACTCAATAAACAGCTCATGCAGACAGGTGCGGCCCGGTGTGTTGATGTAGACCAGGCCGCGAGAGACGGACGGTAAAGACGACCGCAACATCTGAGGCGGCATAGATAGATGAACCGGCCATGGTGTTGTAAGCCGGTGCGGACGGGCAAGTTGTCCTCCTTGTTGTAAGCCGGCGTGGTCGCGAGAGACGGCCACGACGTTGTAAGCCGGCGCGGTCGCGAGAGACGGCCATGGTGTTGTAAGCCGGTGCGGGAGTCCGTTGAGTAACGACGACCACCTGTGCCAAAAGATGTTGGCGTGCCTCCATCTCCGCTGTATAATATCACTTTTGTCATAAATAATTGCCCTGCATAAACAATATTGCGGACCAAGGCAAAGATATACTTGTTCTTTTGGCAAAAAACCACATGTTCTAATAAAACAAACTTGGATGGATATCACCTGATTCGTTTGGAAGATGGATGATCCATTTATCGCGACAGAGGTGGCTCAGGCAGACCAGCGACTTAATATAACCCCGGCGGCTCAAAGCGGCAAGGGCAGCTCAACGCGGCTCCGGCGGGATGACGTAGATTAAGCTGCACGGGCGGCGACTTGTGCCCACCTGTTCCATCAGTAAGCGGGCGCAGACGCCGGTGCGTTATGGTGCTGACGTACACTTCATAGGCACAACATGGCACCACCTTTGCTGCACATAAAAATGTACAGACCAAAGTAATTGTTCTTTGATGAAAACAATATGTTTAATAAAATAAACTTGGATGGATATCACCTGGCATTTTTTTTGTCAGACATACAGAGACGGAGCAGACCAAGTTTCGACAAGCAGATAAATCCACAGTTTAAATTATGGACAACATCCAGCAACCCAGTGCTAGGTCAAATTGCCTGGCATCTTTGACGTGACTCTGGGCAGATTTTATCTCCTCATTGCTTTAAGTGGCAAAATGATAACAACACCCTGCCCGTCCTTTCCTTCTTTGTCTTTTTCTTGTTCACATGGGGTGAACTTGCACGTTCATAGAACGTCTTGATTGAAGTACCATCGAGGCTGTGGTTTTGAACCATTAGGTCCAGCGTTGGCTGTATGTTGTGCTGCAAAGGAAACAACGGTGAAGGCGGCCCGCGGCACGGCAGTCAGGCCGGGTCAAGGACAGCCGCAGGAGGCGGTGGGTCGGAAACCGAACAGCGACTCGCGGCGCAGGAAACGACAGCGGAGGCCGACCAAGAAAACACAGCGATGATGTCTGCTCAAGGGGAGCAACGGCGACTTGAGGTGGGTCCCTGGCGGTAGTGGCGGCTTAAGGTGACTCCCTGGCGGCGCCGGCAGAGGTCGGCGAGGCAGGGCCGACTTGCGGTAGAGGCGGCCCAGCGCAGAGGCTCGCAAAGAGGCAAGGACACAGCAGCGCCCGCTCGGAGGCAGTCGAGGTCCTGGTAGAGGAGCAGAGGACGCGACAAGGCGACAATATTGAAACCGGCGGCTCATACAGGCCGCCTTGCGGCAGAGGCGGGCGCGGGGTGTGGCCGTTGACCTCACCGGCGGCGCCGGCGCAACATGCAGCGACAAGAGCAGCGGCTCGGCGACTCCAATGAGGCGTGGGCAGAGGACCGCGAAGGCAGGGCCGGCGAAGGCGGTAGCGACGGCGGGTCAGGCGACTCAGATGTCCGCTCGGCCGGCTCACAGGCAAAAGCTGGAGCATCGCAGGCCAGAGCCGAATCCTCATCCACGTCCATGTCTTTCTCCGGGTCGTAGTCGCTTTGACCAATTCAACTGCTTTTTTTCCACACAGGCGTAGCTGAATACGTCTCCTCTTGGCTTTGTTTTCTTTCTCTTGACTTGAGGTGTAAACAACGTAGTAATAGATGTTGGCTTCGATCTTCTCATGGACTAGCATGATTCAGCCACGGAGGTGTAGTAACAGCAGAAACGCATACAGGGTGCTAGGCTGCGACCGACTAGCAGATCGTCAGATGGAAGTGCATCACGGGTGGAGAAGCAACAGCAGCCAGGCAGCGGTCAGGCACCCGCGTGACGCGGCGGGCGTATGCTAGGGAAGTGAACAGCCAGCCAGATCAGCCCCTCACGACACGAAATTACTTATGAAACGGAAAAAACGTGGTTGTGCGTCCGAATCTGGCAGCGCCTCGGTCTCGACGACCCCTGTACGCGGCGGCGGCGACTTGCCAAATCAGACCAAAACAACCATAATTTGATCCATACTGATGGAACCTCCTCTGCCCTTAGCTTCTCGCGGCAGTGCAGCGGAAAGTGATCCGGTCAAGAAGGATCGCCTGGTTGCGTGTCACGTGCACACAGACGCAATCCGGCTCTGCTTCATCTGAAAATCATGAACTTCTCGAAACCCTAGAAAGAACCCTCCAAGAACTCAACACCACCGTGCGCAGGCCCCACGGTGGGCGCCAACTGTCGTGGTTTTGTCACGGCAGATGTCCTTAGTGTCAGGACTTAGTCGCGAGGCCAACGCATCTATGTGGTAGCTTGAGAGGGGTTGAGCGGAATCGAGAGACGCAACACAAGACAAGGATTTAGACAGCTTCGGGCCCCGGGAAACATCATCCGGTAACAACCCTACATGCTGTTTGTGGCTAGGTCTCATTATCATCACGAGGGAGACGCCGTAAACCGGCTCTTTGTGTCTAGCCCTAGAGATTGTTTCTTCTTGCATGTCCCTCTTTGGGGAGCCCTGCCCCTCCTTATATATGTTCAAGGGGCGGGTTACATGTGGAATCCTATTAGGATTAGGACTAGTCTATCTCTAATAATAACCGGATACAAGTCCGGGTCTTTAACTCCTTGTAAGGTAATATTCTTCACGCCTTTCATCTAAGTCCAGGTCAGGGCGGGTCGCCAGTGAATCGCCAAGTGTCAGCAGGATCTCAAATAAACCGCCAAGTCCGGCCGGGTTATACTTCCGGCCGGTTTACGCCGCGGGGTATATCCCCGACACCCCCTCCACAGTTACACACCTCGGTCATATTGCCATAGTGCTTAGGCGAAGCCCTGCGCCAGTAACTTCATCATCACCGTCACCGCCGTCGTGCTGACGGAACTCTCCCTCGGCCTCAACTGGATCAAGAGTTCGAGGGACGTCACCGAGTTGAACGTGTGCAGATCGCGGAGGTGTCGTACGTTCGGTACTTGGATCGGTTGGATCACAAAGACGTTTGACTACATCAACCGCATTACTAAACGCTTCCGCTTTCGGTCTACGAGGGTACGTGGACACACTCTCTCGCTCGTTGCTATGCTTCTCCTAGATAGATCTTGCATGATCGTAGGAATTTTTTTGAAATACTACGTTCCCCAACAATGGCATCTGAGCCAGGTCTATGCGTAGATGTTATATGCACGAGTAGAACACAAAGAGTTGTGGGCGATAATAGTCATACTGCTTACCAGCAACGTCTTACTTTGATTTGGCGGTATTGTTGGATGAAGCGGCCCGGACCAACATTACATGACCACGTTCATGAGACCAGTTCTACCGACGTGCTTCGCACACAGGTGGCTGGCAGGTGTCTGTTTCTTCAACTTTAGTTGAATCGAGTTTGACTACGCCCGGTCCTTGTTGAAGGTTAAAACAGCACACTTGACAAAAAATCGTTGTGGTTTTGATGCGTAGGTAAGAACAGTTCTTACTAGAAGCCCGTAGCAGCCACGTAAAACATGCAACAACAATGTAGAGGATGTCTAACTTGTTTTTCAGGGCTTGTTATGATGTGATATGGTGAAGATGTGATGAGATATAAATTGTTGTATGAGATGATCATGTTTTGTTAAAGTTATCGGCAACTGGCGGGAGCCTTATGATTGTCTCTTTATTGCATAAGATGCAAGCGCCATATAATTGCTTTACTTTATCGCTATGTGATAGCAATAGTTGCAAAAGGAATAGTTGGCGAGACGACCATGCGATGACACGTCGATAGAGATCAAGATGATGGAGATCATGGTGGCATGCCGGTGACGATGGAGATCATGACGGTGCTTTGGAGATGGAGATCCAAGGCACAAGATGATGATGGCCATATCATGTCACATATTTTGATTGCATGTGATGTTTATCTTTTATGCATCTTGTTTTGCTTAGTACGGCGGTAGCATTATAAGATGATCCCTCACTAAATTTCAAGGTATAAGTGTTCTCCCTGAGTATGCACCGTTGCGATAGTTCGTCGTGCCGAGACACCACATGATGATCGGGTGTGATAAGCTCTACGTTCACATACAACGGGTGCAAGCCAGTTTTGCATGTGCAGAATACTCGGGTTAAACTTGACGAGCCTAGCATATGCAAATATGGCCTCGGAACACTGAAATCGAAAGATCGAATGTGAATCATATAGTAGATATGATCAACATAGAGATGTTCACCATTGAAAACTACTCCATCTCACCTGATGATCAGACATGGTTTAGTTAATATGGATCACGTGATCATTTAGATGACTAGAGGGATGTCTATCTAAGTGGCAGTTCTTTAGTAATATGATTAATTGAACTTTAATTTATCATGAACTTAGTCCTGATAGTATTTGCATATCTATGTTGTAGATCAATAGCTTGCGATGTAGCTCCCCATTTATTTTTGATATGTTCCTAGAGAAAAATTAACTCGAAAGATGTTAGTAGCAATGATGCGAACTATCTCCATGATCTGAGGATTATCCTCGTTGCTGCACAGAAGTATTATGTCCTTGATGCACCGCTAGGTGACGGACCTATTGCAGGAGCAGATGCAGACGTTATGAACGTTTGGCAAGCTCGGTATGATGACTACTTGATAGTTTAGTGCACCATGCTTTACGTCTTAGAACCGGGACTTCAAAAACATTTTGAACGACACGGAGCATATGAGATGTTCCAAGAGCTGAAACTGGTATTTCAGACTCATGCCCAAATCGAGAGGTATGAGACCTCGGACAAGTACTTTGCCTACAAGATGGAGGAGAGTAGCTCAACCAGTGAGCATGTGCTCAGAATGTCTGAGTACTACAATCGCTTTAATCAAGTGGGAGTTAATCTTCCAGATAAGATAGTGATTGATAGAGTTCTCTAGTCACTATCACCAAGTTACTAGAACTTCGTGATGAACTATAATATGCAAGGGATGAAGAAAACGATTCCCGAGCTCTTCGCGATGCTAAAATCGGCGAAAGGTAGAAATCAAGAAAGAGCATCAAGTGTTGATGGTTAAATGACCACTAGTTTCAAGAAAAGGGGCGAATGAAAAGAAAGGGAACTGCAAGAAAGAATGAAAAGCAAGTTGCCACTCCCGTGAAAAAACCCATAGCTAAACCTAAGCCTAAAACTGAGTGCTTGTACTGCAAAGGGAATGGTCACTGGAAGCGGAACTACCCTAAATACTTGGTGGATAAGAAGGATGGCAAAGTGAAAGGTATATTTGATATACATGTTATTGATGTGTACTTTACTAGTGTTCATAGTAACCCCAGGGTATTTGATACCGGTTCAGTTGCTATGATTAGTAACTCGAAACAGGAGTTGCAAAATGAACAAAGACTAGTTATGGGCGAAGTGACGATGTGTGTTGGAAATTATTCCAAGGTAGATAAGATCACCATCGCACACTCCCTCTACCTTTGAGATTAGTGTTGGACCAAAATAAATGTTATTTGGTGTTTGCGTTGAGCATGAATATAATTGGATCATGTTTATTGCAATATGGTTATTCATTTAAGTCAAAGAATAATTGTTCTTCTGTTTACATGAATAAAACCTTCTATGGTCATACACTTAATATAAATGGTTTATTGAATCTCGGTCATAATGATACACATATTCATAATATTGATGCCAAAAGATACAAAGTTAATAATGATAGTGCAACTTATTTGTGGCACCGCCGTTTAGGTTGTATTGGTGTAAAGCGCATTAAGAAACTCCATGCTTCTGGAATCACTTGATTATGAATCACTTGATGCTTGCGAACCATGCCTCATGGGCAAGATGACTAAGACTCCTTTCTCCGGAGCAATGGAGCGAGCAACTTGTTGGAAATAATACATACGGATGTATGCGGTCCGATAAGTGTTGAGGCTCGCGGCGGGTATTGTTATTTTCTGACCTTCACAGATGATTTGAGCAGATATGGGTATATCTACTTAATGAAACACAAGTCTGAAACATTTGAAAAGTTTGAAGAATTTTAGAGTGAAGTGGAAAATCATCTTAACAAGAAAATAAAGTTTCTATGATCTGATCGCGGAGGCAAATATTTGAGTTACGAGTTTGGCCTTCATTTAAAACAATGTGGAATAGTTTCACAACTCACGCCACCTGGAACAGCACAATGTAATGGTGTGTCCAAACGTCATAACCGTGCTTTATTAGATATGGTGCGATCTATGATGTCTCTTACCGATTTACCAATATCGTTTTGGGGTTATGCATTAGAGACAGCTGCATTCACGTTAAATAGGGCACTATCTAAATCCATTGAGACGACACCATATGAACTATGATTTGGCAAGAAACCTAAGTTGTCGTTTCTTAAAGTTTGGGGCTGCGACGCTTATATGAAAAAGCTTCAACCTGATAAGCTCGAACAAAAATCAGAGAAATGTGTCTTCATAGGATACCCAAAGGACACTGTTGGGTACACCTTCTATCACAGATCCGAAGGCAAGATATTCGTTGCTAAGAATGGATCCTTTCTAGAGAAGGAGTTTCTCTCAAAAGAAGTGAGTGGGAGGAAAGTAGAACTTGATGAGGTAGTTGTACCTTCTCTCGAATTGGAAAATGGTTCATCACAGAAATCAGTTCAAGTGGTGCCTACACCAATTAGTGATGAAGTTAATGATGATGATCATGAAACTTCAGATCAAGTTACTACCAAACCTCGTAGGTCAACCAGAGTACGATCCGCACCAGAATGGTACGGTAATCCTGTTCTGGAAGTCATGTTACTAGACCATGATGAACCTACGAACTATGAGGAAGCCATGATGAGCCTAGATTCCGACAGATGGATTAAGGCCATGAAATCTAAGATAGAATCCATGTATGAGAACAAAGTGTGGACTTTGGTGGACTTGCCCGATGATCGACAAGCCATTGAAAATAAATGGATCTTCAAGAGAAAGACGGACGCTGATAGTAGCGTTACTATCTATAAAGCTCGACTTGTCGAAAAGGGTTTTTGAAAAGTTCAAGGTGTTGACTACGATGAGATTTTCTCACTCGTGTCGATGCTTAAAGTCTGTCCGAATCATGTTAGCAATTGCCACATTTTATGAAATCTGACAAATGGATGTCAAAACTGCATTCCTTAATAGATTTATTAAAGAAGAGTTGTATATGATACAACCAGAAGGTTTTGTCAATCCTAAAGGTGCTAACAAAATGTGCAAGCTCCAGCGATCCATCTATGGACTGGTGCAAGCATCTCGAAGTTGGAATATACGCTTTGATGAGTTAATCAAAGCATATAGTTTTATACAGACTTGCGGTGAAGCCTGTATTTACAAGAAAGTGAGTGGGAGCACTACAGCCTTTCTGATAAGAATATGTGAATGACATATTGTTGATCGGAAATGATGTAGAATTTTCTGGAAAGCATAGAGGAGTGTTTGAAAGGAGTTTTTCAAAGAAAGACCTCGGTGAAGCTGCTTACATATTGGGGATCAAGATCTATAGATATAGATCAAGACGCTTGATAAGATTTTTCAATTAGTACATACCTTAACAAGATTTTTGAAGTAGTTTAAAATGGAATAGTCAAAGAAGGAGTTCTTGCCTGTATTGCAAGGTGTAAAGTTGAGTAACACTCAAAACACGACCATGGCAGAAAATAGAAAGAGAATGAAAGTCATTCCCTATGCCTCAACCATAGGTTCTATAAAGTATGCTATGCTGTGTACCAAACCTATTGTGTACCTTTCCATGAGTTTGACAAGGGGTACGATATTGATCCAGGAGTGGATCACTTGACAGTGGTCAAAATCATCCTTAGAAGACTAAGGAGATATTTCTTGGTTATGGAGGTAATAAAGAGTTCATCGTAAAGAGTTACGCCAATGCAAGCTTTTACACTGATCCGGATGACTCTGAGTCTTAATCTGGATACATATTGAAAGTGGGAGCAATTAGCTAGAGTAGCTCCATGCAGAGCATTGTAGACATAGAAAACATACGGCTCTGAATGTGACAGACCCATTGACTAAGCTTCTCTCACAAGCAAAACATGATCACACCTTAGTACTCTTTGGGTGTTAATCACATAGCAATGTGAACTAGATTATTGACTCTAGTAAAACCCTTTGGGTATTAGTCACATGGCGATGTGAACTATTGGTATTAAATCACATGACGATGTGAACTAGATTATTGACTCTAGTGCAAGTGGGAGACTGAAGGAAATATGCCCTAGAGGCAATAATAAAGTTGTTATTTATATTTCCTTATATCACGATAAATGTTTATTATTCATGCTATAATTGTATTAACCGGAAACTTAGTACATGTGTGAATACATAGACAAACAGAGTGCCCCTAGTATGCCTCTACTAGACTAGCTCGTTAATCAAAGATGGTTAAGTTTCCTGACCATAGACATGTGTTGTAATTTGATCAATGGGATCACATCATTAGAGAAAGATGTGATGGACAAGACCCATCCGTTACCTTAGCATAATGATCGTTTAGTTTTATTGCTATTGCTTTCATCATGACTTATACATGTTCCTCTGACTATGAGATTATGCAACTCCCGAATACCGGAGGAACACCTTGTGTGCTATCAAACGTCACAACGTAACTGGGTGATTATAAAGATGCTCTACAGGTGTCTCCAATGGTGTTTGTTGAGTTGGCATAGATCGAGATCAGGATTTGTCACCCCGTGTATCGGAGAGGTATCTCTGGTCCCTCTCAGTAATACTCATCACTATAAGCCTTGCAAGCAATGTGACTAATGAGTTAGTTGCGGGATGATGCATTACAGAACGAGTAAAGAGACTTGAAGGTAACGAGATTGAACTAGGCATGATGATACCGACGATCGAATCTCGGGCAAGTAACATACCGATGACAAAGGGAACAACGTATGTTGTTATGCGGTTTGACCGATAAAGATCTTCGTAGAATATGTAGGAGCCAATATGAGCATCCAGGTTCCGCTATTGGTTATTGACTGGAGATGTGTCTCGATCATGTCTACATAGTTCTCGAACCCGTAGGGTCCGCACACTTAACGTTCGATGACGATTTGTATTATGAGTTATGTGATTTGATGTACTGAAGTTTGTTCGGAGTCCCGGATGTGATCACGGACATGACGTGGAGTCTTGACATGGTCGAGACATAAAGATTGATATATTGGAAGGTTATATTCGGACACCGGAATGGTGCCGAAGTGTTTCGGGTATTTTTCGGAGTACCGGGAGGTTACCAGAACCCCCGGGGGGTTAATGGGCCTTCATGGGCCCTAGTGGAAGAGAGGAGGCAGCAGCCAGGTAGAGGTGCGTGCCCCCCCCCAAGCCCAAACGGAATTGGACTAGGGTTGGGGGGCGGCCCCCTTTCCTTCTCTCATCCTCCTCTTTCCCCCCTTCTCCTTTTGGGAATAGGAAAGGGGGGCGAATCCTACTTGAACCGGGAGTCCAAGTAGGACTCCCCCCCTTGGCGCGCCACACCTATGGCCGGTCTCCTCTCCTCCCGCCTTTATATACATGGGAAGGGGCACCCCAAAGGCACAACAAAGTTTCTCTTAGCCATGTGCGGTGCCCCCTCCACAGTTACACACCTCGGTCATATCATCGTAGTGCTTAGGCGAAGCCCTGCGCCGGTAACTTCATCATCACCGTCACCACGCCGTCGTGCTGACGGAACTCTCCCTCGGCCTCAACCGAGCTGAACGTGTGCAGATCGCGGAGGTTCCGTATGTTCGTTACCTGGATCGGTTGGATCGCGAAGACGTTCGACTACATCAACCGTGTTACTAAACGCTTCCGCTTTCGGTCTACGGGGGTACGTGGACACACTCTCCCCGCTCGTTGCTATGCTTCTCCTAGATAGATCTTGCGTGATCATAGGAAATTTTTTGAAATACTACGTTCCCCAACAGGGTGCACCTGTGAACCACAAGCCCACAAGACGCGCCCACCCCCTTGGACGCGCCTAGGTGGCTTGTGGGGCCCACACAGGCCCCCTCACTTATTCCAACCACCGATCTACTTCTTCTTCCTCTAGAAAAAGTCACACCCTTGCTCAAACCCGTGTTCTTGCTTATCTTGCTGCCATTTTCGATCTCCTTGCTCGGGGCTCCGTTTCTGAAACTGTTTTGGGGGATTGATCTTCGGTATGTGACTCCTCCAATGGTCCAATTAGTTTTTGTTCTAGTGCGTTATATATTGCAAATTTTTGCTGCAGTGGTGACCATGTTCTTGAGCTTGCATGTCAAATTTATATGGTTCAAAGTAGTTTTGTTGCATGATATAGCCTGTAGGCACTTGTGGGAGTAGTTGCTATCAATTTTGTTGAGTTTGGTTCACTTTTATTTTGAGTCACTAAAAGTTTCAGAAATTTTCAGAGGAAGAAAATGTTTAGGAAAATGTACCAAGGTGGTTCCTCAAAGAAGAAAGCCCCAAGGCTCGCTATACGTGAGTCGGACCTGGAACCACCACGGGGAGCTCTAGTGCGACCATGTGAATGGCCGTCAGATCACTTCATGACTCACGCAGGTTTTAAGGAAGAATTTGATATGTACGTGCACAAGCCAGCCTTACGGACTTTGTGTCAGATAAGTGCTTGCAATACTACAACCTTACTGATTCCTTTGTGCGGAGATTTGAGTATTCAGGCCAGTGCAATACACATTCTGTTTTATTTGATCTCTATGACAAATCATTTCGCATGGACCTGGAAGATTTTAATGAAGCATGTAAAATTCCGCAATGGAGCATTTATACTAAACCTCGCAAATCTGATTGCATTGACTTCCTTGCTAGCGTCAGTAGGGGAGAAACTAGAAACATAACACAAGCTACCATAGGGAGCATTCACTTTCCTGCTTTACATTATTTCACTCTCTTTATAGGTAGATGTGTTAATGGTAAACATGACCATAGCCACCTTTTCTCGCCTAATTTAAGTGTCCTCAAGAGTGCGGTAATGGGTGATAAACGATATAACTTGGGGGCTATTGTTGCAAGGCGGTTACATAATAATGCTTTAGAGGGAGATTTCTTTGGTGGAATTTATGCCACTCATTTAGCTAATTATCTGAAGGTACCTATAAGAGAAAATGATATTCAGTTACCACCCGTTTACCTTGATTATGATGCTATGGAACATTTCCAATTCCTAGAGAGGGGCGAACAACCTCTCCAGTACATACTAATCTTTGATAGGGAACGCATCTTCCATATTACGCTTCCCGCTCCTACCTTTATTGACTTTCAGGTAAAACGAAGATACTATAGTTCATAATCTTTGCCAAAAACCTGAATATTGGCTAGACATATTTGCAACAACAAGATCAAACAGAGTTTGTAAAAGTTTTTCTTTGTCACTGAATTGCTTGAGGACAAGCAATGGGTTAAGCTTGGGGGAGTTGATACGTCTCCATCGTATCTACTTTTCCAAACTCTTTTGTCCTTGTTTTGGACTCTAATTTGCATGATTTGAATGGAACTAATCCGTACTGACGATGTTTTTAGCAGAATTGCCATGGTGCTATTTTTGTGCATAAATAAAAGTTCTCGGATTGACCTGAAAATTTGCGGAGAATATTTCTGGAATATATAAAAAATACTGGCGGAAAAATATACCAGAGGGGGCCACAAGCCCAGGGGCGCGCCCCCTGGCTTGTGGGCCCCCTAGACTGTCTACAACCCTAACTCCAACTCCATATATACATATTTGCGGAGAGAGAAATCAGAGAGAAGGATTCATCGCGTTTTATGATATGAAGCCGCCGCCACCTCCTGTTCTTCATCGGGAGGGCTAATCTGGAGTCCGTTCGGGGCTCCGAAGGGTGGAATCTGTCGCCGCCGTCATCATCAACCTTCCTCCATCACCAATTTCATGATGCTCGCCGCCGGGAGTGAGTAATTCCATCGTAGGCTTGCTGGACGATGATGGGTTGGATGGGATTTATCATGTAAACAAGTTAGTTTTGTTAGGGTTTGATCCCTAGTATCCACTATGTTCTGAGATTGATGTTGCTATGAATTTGCTATGCTTAATGCTTGTCACTAGGGCCCGAGTGCCATGATTTCAGATCTAAACCTATTATGTTTTCATGAATATATGTGTGTTCTTGATCCTATCTTGCAAGTTGTAGACACCTATTACGAGTTATGATCCGCATGACCCAAGGTGACAATAATTGGGATTCTTGCCAGTGATTACCGTAGTTTGAGGAGTTCATGTATTCACTAAGTGCTAATGCTTTCTTTTGGTTCTCTATAAAAAGGAGACCTTAATATCCCTTAGTTTCCATTAGGACCCCGCTGCCATGGGAGGGTAGGACAAAAGATGTCGTGCAAGTTCTTTTCCATAAGCATATATGACTATATACGGAATACATGCCTACATTATATTGATGAATTGGAGCTAGTTTTGTGTCACCCTAGGTTATGACTGTTGGGGAACGCAATATTTCAAAAAAAATTGCCTACGATCACGCAAGATCTATCTAGGAGATGCGTAGCAACGAGTGGGGAGAGTGTGTCCACATACCCTCGTAGACCGAAAGCGGAAGCGTTTAGTAACGTGGTTGATGTAGTCGAACGTCTTCGTGATCCAACCGATCCAAGTACCGAAGGTACGGCACCTCCGCGATCAGCACACGTTCAGCTCGGTGACGTCCCTTGAACTCTTGATCCAGTTGAGCCCGAGGGAGAGTTCCGTCAGCACGATAGCGTGGCGACGGTGATGATGAAGTTACTGGCATAGGGCTTCACCTAAGCACTATGACGAAATGACCAAGGTGTGTAACTGTGGAGGGGGGCACCGCACACGGCTAAGAGAAACTTGTGTGTTCTAGGGTGCCTCCCTGCCCCCGTATATAAAGGAGGGGAGGGGAGGCCGGCCCTCCTAGGGCGCGCCAGGAGAGGGGAATCCTACTAGGACTCCAAGTCCTAGTAGGTTTCCACCTAAGGAAGAGGGGGAAGAAGGAAGGGAGAGAGGGAAGGGAAGGAAAGGGGGGCGCCGCTCCCTTCCCCTAGTCCAATTCGGACCCAAGGGGGGCGCGCGGCCAGCCCCTTGTGGCCCTTCCTCTCTTCCCACTAAGGCCCATCAAGGCCCATTAGTTCCTTCGGGGGGTTCCGATAACCCTCCGGCACTCCGATAATTATTCGGGACTCCGAACAAACTTCGGTACATCAAATAACATAACTCATAATACAAATCGTCATCGAACGCTAAGCGTGTGGACCCTGCGGGTTTGAGAACTATGTAGACATGACCGAGACACATCTCCGGTCAATAACCAATAGCGGAACCTGGATGCTCATATTGGCTCCTACATATTCTATGAAGATCTTTATCGGTCAAACTGCATAACAACATACGTTGTTCCCTTTGTCATCGGTATGTTACTTGCCCGAGATTCGATTGTCAGTATCATCATACCTAGTTCAATCTCGTTACCAGCAAGTCTCTTTACTCGTTCCATAATGCATCATCCCGCAACTAACTCATTAGTCACATTGCTTGCAGGGCTTATAGTGATGAGTATTACCGAGAGGGCCCAGAGATACCTCTCCGATACACGGAGTGACAAATCCTAATCTCGATCTATGCCAACTCAACAAACACCATCGGAGACACCCGTAGAGCATCTTTATAATCACCCAGCACTACAAAAAAAGACACTTCCGTGATGATACGTGTTTGTCACAGTAGGTCACATTTTCTGTCATGCATGTACATCCATGACGATTTTATGACAGAATCGAGATAGTCATACCTGTGTTGTCGTAGAAGTGTTCCATGACATTACCAAAATTATCATCACGGAAGTGTCCACTTCCATGACGATAAATCGCGCGTCATAGAAGTGCTTTCATCAAGGGTGACCGACATGTGGCATCCACCGTAACGGGTCGCCGATAAGCTATCGGGTCCGGTTTTGGATCCGATAACCCGTTAACAGCCAGGACCAATGAGGATTTTCCACGTGTAAAATTGTCATTGGCCGGAGGAAACATGTGTTGGCTCAACGTTGGGACAGATGTCATCCATTCGTTGGACAGGAGGCGCCTATGATACGTCGACACGTGGCACGACCCAACAAAGGCCCATATAGGTTAAAAAGGCCGGCCCAGACAAAGGCCCGTAGTACTTACTCAGGTACTAGTGGGCCAGGCCAATAACGGCATGTTTAATAAGGCCCATTTACGGCCCAAAGCCAGATCTGGCCCGTTAATTGTTCGCCGAATATTTGGGCCCAATTACGGCCCAGTGACTTTCGGCATGTTAGAGGCCCGATGTAGACATGGGCCCATTTCAGCCCGGTGTGTCTTTCGGCCTGGGAATGGCCCGTGCCGCATGGGCCATATAGGGTCCGACGCGACATCCGGCCCACTAACGGCCCGTGATCAAGGTGGCAACAGTTCAGCCCAACGTGACTTTGGGCCAATGAAAGGCCTGGCGTACAATTCAGCCCGTTGATGCCTGTACTAAGCTTTCGGCCTCTTAAAGGCCCATGATATCATTGGGCCAACTAAGGCCCGAAATATGTTTTGGCCTGGTAACGGCCCGTCATATAACTAGGCCAAAAAAGGCCCAGTCTACCTTTCAGCCTGCTGAAGGCCCGTCGACGACTAGTGAAAATTGAGGCCCAACATGAATTTCGGCCTGCTAAAGGCCCATGGTTTCTTCTGGGCCATAACAGGCCAACAGAATATTCAGCCTATTAATGGACCAACGCTACATGGGTCAAACTAAGCGCTGGGTCCACAAAAGGCCCAACTAAAATTTGGGCCAAATATAGGCCGGAGTAAGTGTGAAGGCCCCAATGGCCATTCGGGCCCAAGAAAGATGCAAGCCAGCCCAATTGTGGCCCGCTAAAAACCAGGCCCGTTAGAGGCGAATGTTTCGGCCCGGTCGACTACATCAGATTTTTTTCAGATAGCGAATGATGGAAGTAACTAGTAGGAATTAAGAACAAACCTACTCTGTACAATAAAGAAATTACGGCATAGTAACTTAGAATAAACCTACACTATACAATAAAGTATTTATGGTATATTACATCCACTGGGCATCAAAGTTCACCACAAGTGATCATAAAGCGCAACGAAGAAGCAGATTACAAAAACTAGGCACCATTGCAGCGTAACAAAATAATACTGAACCGAGACCACTTCCAAGACAGTTCAAGAAAGGTTAGCCTTGCGCAGGAACTACTGCGCAAGTTGCTGAGCAAGGTTGTGAGACCGGCTAGCATGTCGTTCATAGCTTCCAGGTGTAGCTGTTTAGCAATGAGGTTCTCATTGGTGTTCTTCGCAATCTTTCTTAGAGATAGGACTTCAAGTCGAAGTTGAGTTGCAGAATGCCTTTCTGCTAGAACTTGGGACTGAAGAAGTCGAACTGATTCAGACAGCGAATTATGTGAGCTTGTCTGATTGCTTGTCTCAAGTAACTTGAACACTGCATCAAGACAAGACTTTGGGGTTATCTCGCTATCTTCAAGATGTTTTGCGTTCCTTGCTGCAATATATGTTGGGTTTGTGTCACAGCCTTCAGCAGACTTGTGCATGCCATCAGGCATATCACCCTGAAACAAGTGGAGAGATGACAAATTTTGCACGTGTATAAACAAAGATGATAATTGTGTTGTCAATTCCATCCAATTTCAAATTAGAAAATAAAGAGTAAGTTCAAAATATCAATAGCATAATTTGGCATTGTTCATAATGCGGGGAGCTTCACCACACTACTGGATTACCATGTCAACATAACAAGCATAGATGAAGGGCAAAGAAAATCATTGTATCTATTTTGGTTAATGTTCATGGCATGTTGTTCATATCATCAGCCACATCAGTAAGATAAAACAGGAGATGACAAGGTGCAAACGTGGGCTGCTTCACCACACACTAGATTATAGATCCACGAAAACAAGCATACATATAGGGAGTATTGAGTAATGTGCATGGTATGAATAAGGAATTTGGTTTTACAAGTAAAACTTAGAACTTATGGTTCTTGCGAACATGCATTTTGGGAGAAACAGCAAACTAAACAACAGTAAACGATAGGGAGTATGAGCAAATTAAACAGCAATTGAGGATAAAGGCTTTAGAAGGACTGACTTACATTAACAGTTAACACCGGCTTTATAATGCCCTTCTCCATGTCAAGGGAAGGATAACTCAAGAATTTCAGCACATAATCTTCTTCATAAGCATTGCCTATACTCTACATTTTGTAGAGAGTAATTATAGATATGATAATACTGGAAGGGATAGAGGATAATGAAGATAAGATGCAAATTGATGCTACATAATCAACCACCAATCCCTGGAAGTACAAGCATTACAGGACAAAATGTACTGACAAGAGCAATGGGCTACACTTCTGCACTGGCATTGTCTGTGTATTCAACTTTTTGGTAAGATTAAATATAGATCTGATATTTTTTTTAGTAAATGGTGGGCGAGGGAGATAAGATGCAGAATGCTACACAATGAACCAATCCCTCTTCCCATAATACAAGAGTGTTTTGAACACTGGTGTACTGTACAAAATGTTCTTATACTATGGGACGGAGGGAGTAGCTGTTAATCTAAGTACAGTGATAGACGATGTTCAGTCCTTACAAGAGGACTGCAGAGCTAAACCTCTTCAAAAGCATTGGGTTGATTCTAAATTTATGTAAGAGTCCATACGGATCTTATAATGTCCACCAAATGGACGATAACGAGGCTAACATGTGCAGTGATGCTACATAATCAAACAGCTATGGAAGTAAGTATGGTCATACAGGGCAAGAGGTACTCTCAAGAGCAATGCAGTGTGCAGTATAGTTGCTAGATTCTGTGGTCCCTTGAGAATGAATGTTCTTCTGCTAACAGTTTTCGTACAAGTGAGCTGTTAAGGCAAATGCAGAAATGTAGTTCAAATTGTGATGTGATATCATAGTCAGTACCTTACACTGCATACGAGACCAATGTGTAACAAGATTATTCCAGTCACTGTCTGATAAATGTAGCACCGGAGACTTCATAGAAATTTCGTTTAGAGGCTTGCCATCGAAGTGCGCTTGCCTTAGGTAGGAACGATACTTCACCAGCGAGTGCTGGAAAAGCGCAACCAACCCTTGCTCGTCTTGACAATCCAGTTTGGCCCTCGCCTACTTAAAAGAATGAAATCTTGTCTCTTCTGTCAGCAGAAACATATGCAGTAATTACCATGAATAACATTAGTACATTACTTAAGCGTAAGTTGCGGAGGAAGACTGGAAATTGTTCTGTGTCTGCGGTATAATCTTTCCATGAAGGAAAGATGCGCACAAAGTTCCTGACAACAATATAAGCTTCATCTTCTAAACTGGGAAGAAATGGAACATGGGTCCTATTTGCTGCAATTGGGGCTCTCTCTGGTTCGAAAAGGGATTTGGCAACTGGATTTGGTGTACTCTTTGCTGGAATGGGGGTTTTGCGTCGTTGAGCTGGTGCTATGTCAACTGGCATCATCATACTGTTTGCTGCAGTTGGGGTCTGCTGAGTTGGGGCATCAGAAATGACCAATGTAGTAGGGCTAGAGTCTGCTAGAGTTGGGGTGTTTTGTGGGTCATGTGATATTGCAACTACACCTAATGGGCTATTTGATTTATCAGGTGTCACTACCTTTTCCAAATACTTTGCTCGTCCTCCTCCGCGATCAGCAATCGCCCTCTTCCTTTTGAACGTCTGATACACAAGAACAGCATTTGAATGGATAAATATGGTATGATGACAGATGGAATATGTACTGAAAATGGATAGGCAGGGTGTATTCACATACATGATGTGTAAACTAAGCTAATGCTAGTGCAACAAAGTAGAAGCAATGCAAAGCATTCATAACCCACAAGTATAGGGGATCAATTGTAGCCTCTTTCGATAAGTAAGAGTGTCGAACCCAACGAGGAGCTAAAGGTAGAACAAATATTCCCTCAAGTTCTATCGACCACCGATACAACCTACGCACGCTTGACGTTCGCTTTACCTAAAACAAGTATGAAACTAGAAGTACTTTGTAGGTGTTTTTGGATAGGTTAGCAAGAAAATAAAGAGCACGTAAATAAAAAGTAGGGGCTGTTTAGATAAAGACACAATAAAGTAAATAGAGCGAGTGTGGAAAAATGGTGGTAGGAGTTGCGAAATTGTCCCTAAGCAATTGACTACTTTACTAGACCGATAGCAAGTTTTATGTGGGAGAGGCCACTACTAGCATGTCATCCCTGACTTGGAATTCTATGCATTTATGATTGGAACTATTAGCAAGCGTCCGCAACTACTAACGTTCATTAAGGTAAAACCCAACCATAGCATTAAGTTACATTGATCCCCCTTCAATCCCGTATGCATCAATTTCTATGCTAGGTTGAAGCTTCTGTCACTCTTGCCCTCCAATACATCGTCCTATCAACATACAACTAACCCTATGGTGTGATCCACGCGCACGCTCATATGATGGGCACCAAAGGACAGCAACATAACCACAAGCAAATTAAATCAATCATAGCAATTCATCAACCACCGACAGGACAACGAAAATCTACTCAGACATCATAGGATGGCAACACATCATTGGATAATAATATGAAGCATAAAGCACCATGTTCAAGTAGAGGGTACAGCGGGTTGCGGGAGAGTGGACCGCTGTAGATAGAGGGGGGAAGGTGATGGAGATGTTGGTGAAGATGGCGGAGGTGTTGGTGTAGATCTCGGTGATGATGATGGCCCCCGGCGGTGTTCCGGCGCCACCGGAAGCGAGGGGGAGAGAGCCCCCCTCCTTCTTCTTCTTCCTTGACCTTCTCCCTAGATGGGAGAAGGGTTTCCCCTCTGGTCCATGGTCTCCATGGCGTGGGAGGGGCGAGAGCCCCTCCGAGATTGGATTTATCTCTCTGTTTCTGCGTTCTCCTCATTCTCTGCCCTTTCACTGTTTCGTATATATATATATATATATATATATATATGGAGATCCGTAACTCCGATTGGATTGAAACCTTCGCCGAGATTTTTTTTCTGAAAATTAGCTTTCTTCGGCCGAAGAAGAGCAGCAACCGGCTTACGGGTGGCCCACGAGGGGGGCAGGCGCGCCCCCTGCCTCGTGCCCACCTCGGGCACCGTCTCGCGTTGATTCTTCTTCCCATATTTTCCAAATATTCCAAAAATATTCTCCGTCCGTTTTTATTCCGTTTGGATTCCGTTTGATATGGGGTTTCTGCGAAACATAAAACATGCAACAAACAGGAACTGGCACTGGGCACTGGATCAATATGTTAGTCCCAAAAATAGTATAAAAAGTTGCCAAAAAGTATATGAAAGTTGTAGAATATTGGCATGGAACAATAAAAAATTATAGATACGACGGAGATGTATCAGCATCCCCAAGCTTAATTCCTGCTCGTCCTCGAGTAGGTAAATGATAAAAAAGATAATTTTTGATGTGGAATGCTACCTAGCATAATCTTGATCATGTATCTAATCATGGCATGAATATTAAGACACGAGTGATTCAAAGCAATAGTCTATCATTTGACATAAAAACAATAATACTTCAAGCATACCAACCAAACAATTATGTCTTATTGAAATAACATAGCCAAAGAAAGCTCATCCCTACAAAATCATATAGTCTGGCTATGCTCCATCTTCACCACACAAAGCATTCAAATCTTGCACAACCCCTATGACAAGCTGAGCAATTGGTTCATACTTTTTAACGCGCTTCAGCCTTTTCAACCCTCACGCAATACATGAGCGCAAGCCATGGATATAGCACTATGGGTGGAATAGCATATGATGATGGAGGTTTGGTGGAGAAGACAAAAAGGAGAAAGTCTCACATTGACGCGGCTAATCAACGGGCTATGGAGATGCCCATCAATTGATGTCAATGTGAGGAGTAGGGATTGCCATGCAACGGATGCACTAGAGCTATAAGTGTATGAAAGCTCAAACTGAAACTAAGTGGGTGTGCATCCAACTTGCTTGATCATGAAGACCTCGGGCATTTGAGGAAGCCCGTCATCGGAATATACAAGCCAAGTTCTATAATGAAAATTCCCACAAGTATATGAAAGTGATAACTCAAGAGACTCTCTATATGAAGAACATGGTGCTACTCTGAAGCACAAGTGTGGTAAAAGGATAGTAACATTGCCCCTTCTCTTTTTTCTCTCATTTTTTCTTTTTTTTCTTTCTTTTTGGTGGGCTTCTTTGGCCTCTTTTTTTTTTATTTGGGCTTCTTTGGCCTCTTTTATTTTATTTTTAAAGTCCGGAGTCTCATCCCGACTTGTGGGGGAATCATAGTGTCCATCATCCTTTCCTCACTGGCCAATGCTCTAATAATGATGATCATCACACTTTTATTTACTTACAACTCAATATTACAACTCGATACTAGAACAAAGATATGACTCTATATGAATGCCTCCAGCGGTGTACCGGGATGTGCAATGATCTAGCGTAGCAATGACAACATCATGCTAGCTATCTTACGATCATGCAAAGCAATATGACAATAAATGCTCAAGTCATGTATATGATGATGATGGAAGTTGCATGGCAATATATCACGGAATGGCTATGGAAATGCCATAATAGGTAGGTGTGGTGGCTGTTTTGAGGAAGATATAATGAGCTTTATGTGTGATAGAGCGTATCGTATCACGGGGTTTGGATGCATCGGCGAAGTTTGCACCAACTCTCGAGGTGAGAAAGGGCAATGCACGGTACCGAAGAGGCTAGCAATGATGGAAGGGTGGGAGTGCATATAATCCATGGACCCACATTAGTCATAAAGAACTCATATACTTATTGCAAAAGTTCATTAGCCCTCGAAGCAAAGTACTACTACGCATGCCCCTAGGGGGATAGATTGGTAGGAAAAGACCATCGCTCGTCCCCGACCGCCACTCATAAGGAAAGCAATCAAAGAACACCTCATGCTCCGACTTCGTTACATAACGGTTCACCATACGTGCATGCTACGGGACTTGCAAACCTCAACACAAGTATTTCTCAATTTCACAATTACTCAACTAGCACGACTCTAATATCACCACCTTTATATCGCAAAGCTATTGCAAGAAATCAAACATATCATATCCAGTGATCTACAAGTTTTATGTAGGATTTTATGACTAACCATGTGAATGACCAGTTCCTGTCATCTTTCTAAATAGATATAAGTGAAGCAAGAGAGTTTAATTCTTTCTACAAAAGATATGCCCACGCTCTAACAAGTATAAGTGAAGCAAAAGAGCATTCTACAAATGGCGGTTTTCTAAGTGAAGAGAAACAGGCAATCCAAACTTCAAATGATATAAGCGAAGCACATGAAGCATTCTATAAAGCCATACTCAAAAGATATAAGTGAAGTGCAAAGAGCATTCTATAAATCAACCAAGGATTATCTCATACCATCATGGTGCATAAAAGAAAATTGAAAACTAAATGCAAAAGACGCTCCAAGATTTGCACATATCGCATGAACGAAACGAATCCGAAAACATACCGATACTTGTTGAAGAAAGAGGGGATGCCTTCCGGGGCATCCCCAAGCTTAGACTCTTGAGTCTCCTTGAATATTTACTTGGGGTGCCTCGGGCATCCCCAAGCTTGAGCTCTTTCCTCTCTTCCTTCTTCTCACATCGAGACCTTCTCGATCATCGAACACTTCATCCACACAAAACTTCAACAGAAAACTCGATAAGATCCGTTAGTATAATAAAGCAAATTACTACTCTAAGTACTGTTGAAAACCAATTCATATTTTGTTTTGGCATTGTAGCTACTGTAATATAACTTTTCCATGGCTTAATCCACTGATATAAATCGATAGTTTCATCAAAACAAGCAAACTATGCATCAAAAACAGAATCTGTCAAAAACAGAACTGTCTGTAACAATCTGAACATTCACCATACTTATGTACTTGAAAAATTCTACCAAAATTAGGAAAAATAAACAATTTGTATAAAAATACAGTGCAAAAAGAATCAGAACCGTTTGACATTCCAGTAAAAAATTAGAAATCGCGCACTACAGCCAAAGTTTCTGTCCTGCACCGCACAAACCAACAAGCATTGTAAACATCCTAAAGGCAACCTTGGCACATTATTTTTTATTTTAAACCTTATAAAAGAACACAATCAGAAATAAATGACTCTCTAAAACTTCCGGGTTGTCTCCCTGGCAGCGCTTTCTTTAAAGCCATTAAGCTAGGCACATAGTGCTCAAGTAGTGAATCCACCCGGATCCCAAGGTATATCAAAGCCGATTTTAATTAGCAATGATTTGGCATTTAGTAGTGAGCACAAAGCAACATATATCAAGCAATGACGAAGTCTAACTCTCTTCCTATGCATGGGCATGTAATAAAAGAATAATTCATGCACACATAGTAAAGGCCAATGCATAGTATAAACAGTTTCTTGCAATTTTATCGTGTTGGAAACATAGAGAGGTGGAGATATAGTTACTCTCTCATTATAATTGCAAGTAGGAGCAGCAAGCACATGCATATTATATCTATCAAAATCATCATGTGTAATAGTAAAGGGCAACCCATCAATATAATCCTTAATAAGTGCAAACTTCTCCGATATAGTATAGTCGGGAGAATTCAAAAAGATAATAGGACTATCATGCGTGGGTGCAATAGCAACAATTTCATGTTTAACATAAGTAACTATAGCAAGTTCATCTCCATAAGCATAATTCATATTGGCATCTTGGCCACAAGCATAGCAAGCATCATCAAAAAGGGATATTTCAAGAGAATCAATGGGATCATAACAGTCATCATAGCAATCATCCTTCGGTAAGCACGAAGGGGAATTAAATAATATATGAGTTGAAGAGTTACTCTAATTAGAAGGTGGGCACGGGTAGCTAATCCGCTCTCCTCATCATCTTTTTCATCCAATGAGCTCACAGTTTCAGTAATTTCTTCTTCCATAGTTTCCTGCAAAATATTAGTCTCTTCTTGGACAGCGGAGACCTTCTCAATAAAAGCGTCAATATCGGAATTATATTCATAATTCTCATAGCAATATTTCAATATAGCAAAATTTTCAGGCCTATAAACATCATCATCAAAAGCTTCATACTTTTCAAACAAAGATTCAATTTCATAAGCACCCTTAAAAGCAACAAATTCTTCTATTTGTTCCACATCATAGTAATCATATATAACTCTAGCATAAGAAGCCAAGGTTTCATTATCATTAAATTCGCATGAAAAGGGAAGGTGTGGAGACTTCATCCTAGAGCAACAAGTATAATCATATCTCAAGCATAGTTGCCTAGCATACCACTTCAACATATAAATTTGATCCCATAATAGTTTCCCTTTTTGAGTCAAGCGATAATCCCTAAAGTATTCATGTTGATCCAACGTGTCTCCCATTACATAATTGAATGAGGTTTTCTCAGGATTATCAAAGTGGTACATAATATTTTTCACATATTGAGCATCGAGGGTTTTAGGAGGTTCCCCATCTCCATGAGCAGCAAGTACACCTATTTTTTTTGTATTTCGTGTTCCATATCCATAACTAAAGATAAAGAACAACTAAGAACAGCAAGTAAAAATTACTTAGTGATAAAGCAAACAAGCACACACGAGAATATTCACCCCACGCTATTGCTCCCCGGCAACGGCGCCAGAAAAAGGTCTTGATAACCCACAAGTATAGGGGATCAATTGTAGCCTCTTTCAATAAGTAAGAGTGTCGAACCCAACGAGGAGCTAAAGGTAGAACAAATATTCCCTCAAGTTCTATCGACCACCGATACAACTCTACGCACGCTTGACGTTCGCTTTACCTAAAACAAGTATGAAACTAGAAGTACTTTGTAGGTGTTTTTGGATAGGTTAGCAAGAAAATAAAGAGCACGTAAATAAAAAGTAGGGGCTGTTTAGATAAAGACACAATAAAGTAAATATAGCGAGTGTGCAAAAGTGGTGGTAGGAGTTGCGAAATTGTCCCTAAGCAATTGACTACTTTACTAGACCGATAGCAAGTTTTATGTGGGAGAGGCCACTGCTAGCATGTCATCCCTGACTTGGAATTCTATGCACTTATGATTGGAACTATTAGCAAGCGTCCGCAACTACTAACGTTCATTAAGGTAAAACCCAACCATAGCATTAAGTTATATTGATCCCCCTTCAATCCCGTATGCATCAATTTCTATGCTACGTTGAAGCTTCTGTCACTCTTGCCCTCCAATACATAGTCCTATCAACATACAACTAACCCTATGGTGTGATCCACGCGCGCGCTCATATGATGGGCACCAAAGGACAGCAACATAACCACAAGCAAATTAAATCAATCATAGCAATTCATCAACCACCGATAGGACAACGAAAATCTACTCAGACATCATAGGATGGCAACACATCATTGGATAATAATATGAAGCATAAAGCACCATGTTCAAGTAGAGGGTACAGCGGGTTGCGGGACAGTGGACCGATGTAGATAGAGGGGGAAGGTGATGGAGATGTTGGTGAAGATGGCGGAGGTGTTGGTGTAGATCTCGGTGATGATGATGGCCCCCGACGGTGTTCCGGCGCCACCGGAAGCGAGGGGGAGAGAGCCCCCTCCTTCTTCTTCTTCCTTGACCTTCTCCCTAGATGGGAGAAGGGTTTCCCCTCTGGTCCATGGTCTCCATGGGGTGGGAGGAGCGAGAGCACCTCCGAGATTGGATCTGTCTCTCTGTCTCTCTATGTTTCTGCGTTCTCCTCGTTCTTTGCCCTTCCACCGTTTTGTATATATATGGAGATCCGTAACTCCGATTGGATTGAAACCTTCGCCGAGATTTTTTTTCTGAAAATTAGCTTTCTTGCGGCCGAAGAAGAGCAGCAACCGCCTTACGGGTGGCCCACGAGGGGGGCAGGCGCGCCCCCTGCCTCGTGGCCACCTCGGGCACCGTCCCGCATTGATTCTTCTTCCCATATTTTCCAAATATTCCAAAAATATTCTTCGTCCGTTTTTATTCCGTTTGGATTCCGTTTGATATGGGGTTTCTGCGAAACATAAAACATGCAACAAACAGGAACTGGCACTGGGCACTGGATCAATATGTTAGTCCCAAAAATAGTATAAAAAGTTGCCAAAAAGTATATGAAAGTTGTAGAATATTGGCATGGAACAATCAAAAATTATAGATACGACGGAGGCATGTCAAGCATCAGTTGCAAGATATGTGCGACCAATATAACCTTGGAAAGTTAGAGCAAGCACCTTGATGGGTGAATAAGGTAGGGCGTCTGCCTCTGACTCCTCCACTAGGGAGCTACATTGACTTAGGTCTCCCTCTAGCTTAGAATCACTGTTAGGATGATATTCTGAGCATGAATCTATAGGTGGATTGTGTTTGCATTGCATTGCATCCAGACTTGATTTCAGTCCCTTAATGCCACGTTTGACAGCTATGGCATTGTTCTGCTTTATTCTTTTCATGTGCTCAAGCTCAGAATCATTATGATGCTGTTCAGAATATGAGATTCATGAAAACATAAAAAGTAGTCAGATTATCTATGGAATGCATTGCGGATTCAACTCGAAGAGTGTCTCCCTATAAACCCCTGCATATGCAAAGTTCACCTCCCAACCGTGCTGACCAGACCCCACACAGAAATACAAACCTCTTATGTCTCTATAACAGACAGACACACATTTCAAAACTGAAGTAGGAACATCAGAATCATATCAAATTCGTATTTGAAGGAATTATCAGTGGCATAATGTTTGGTTTCAAGGGTGGAGCGCTGGTAGTGCGACACAAAGCAAGTAGGCAGATTGTATTCCATGTAAAAGATCGTAGTCTATGTAAAAGCTGGAAATGACACTTTCTTTCTATACAATGCAGTGCTCGTTGCCCACACATGATGGAAGAGATCACACAGAGAAATACTATTCACTCATATCTACGGTTCTAGTATTTTAAAATAGGGTGGTCCACCCTAAAAGAATATTGACAACAAATATGACAAGGCAAGCATAGATGTAGTGAATCAATCATTTTACTTGTGAGTTTACTAGGACAGGTATGCAGAATTGTAACTGCAGTAAGAGACCGTCCAAAATCTGAATCAAGAAGTTTGTATAGCACTTATTGTTTGCAACTAATCGACGTGAATAATTGGATATCATATCGAATGAGTAAGAAAGACAAGTAAAATTGTCAACAAACCTGGCCTGCAATAGTAATCTGGGTCAATGTCACTACGACCAACAATCCAAAATGACTAGTGTCTGTTCCTAGGGCCAGAATTTTGAAACCCTGTGAACTTTACAGGTACTAAAGATTACTGAAATACATCTAAACCATTAAGTGTAGGTAGCACTCAGCACACAACAAACCCTAATGACAGTCCTGCCTAATGAGTAATGAATCAATTAGAAAATGGGTGATGAGGAGTGGTTGCTGAGTGTTGAGGACGTATCTCAGGATAAATCGGGTTGGCTTAGTGGGTGCTGCACGCCTGATCCCTGAAAGGACTGGGAAGGTAGGCACGGCGGCGCGCCCGAGCAGCAGTGACGCTGTTGGGCGAGCGGCTCCTGACCTCTTGTTAGTCTGGCGTCTCCTCCTAGAGTCATGCCGTCCGGGGACGGCAAGTCGCCGGCGAGGCAGGCGGCTGGGGGCGAGTAGAGATCAGAAGCGTGCAGCAGAACAGAGGGGAATCGGGGCCTGGGCCGACCCAAAATCCCAGGGTGGCCCGCGGACCACCGTGGGTACCCTGTAGAGATACACACCCGAGCGCCGAACATGCATTTTCGAAACTAAATTAGGAACATTTAGCTGACCAATTAAACGACTCTGTTTTAATAATATCAGATTCGTATTTGAACAACTAAGCTTGTTTAGCTTGATGGGTGGAGCAGTGCTATTATGACATGAAGCACGTATGCTGATCATATACTGATCATAAAAGGGGGAAACCCTAAGCATTTTTTTTGGAGCAAAAGAGGGTTTCCCCTCCAATTTCTATTAAAGAAACCACCACGGAACCAACATGAGCAATTAAACCCTAAGCATGATCAATTAAATCCTATTATGACTGTGCCATGGTAGATTTAAAGCTGCAAACCGGGGAAATGCTATTTAGCATCCATTGTTTGCTCCGAACTAAGAACTAAATTCTAAGAGCTGAAAAGAAAGTACAGTAACCAAGTTATGATCTATTTTCTGGTTGAGATCAAAAAGTGGTGGAGATATGAAGTGCCACCTCTCTTGTGGCACCATGTAGGCATCGGGGGTGCGATGGCTATCAGTGGCGTTGAAGCAGATCTGCGATGGTAGACGGGTGCATCGGGTGATAAGTTCCGTTGCGATGGAAGAGAAGGTCGTGTGAGCGGCCCCGGCAAAGAGGACGACGACGCCGATGAAGCGAGAGGACGCGATGCAAGGCTCTTGGTCCGTCGCCGTGGATGAGAAACGTCCATCTCTAGCAGTGGACGATGCGGTCTTGGTAGGCGCTCCGGCATGGTGGAGGACGGTGGCAATGGATGGGGTGGAGGACGGCGGCGATGGATGGGGTGGCGGGCGGAGGAGGCTGGTGTGGGGATGGTGTTCTAGCAAGGACGGTGTATGATTGGGAAAATGGAGGGAGAGGTACAGGGAACCATGTTTTTGGGATGCGCCTATCTAAAATATGGGAAAGTTACGAACTTAGCCCCCGTTTAAAATTTGGACGTCTCGTCGGTTGGGGACAGGACGGTAATCTCGCATCTCGCAAATATTTGCCAAGAGCGATTTTGGGCGAGGAGAGGGTGTTTTGGCGCCCACCGTGTATGAACGGGGCTGACAGGTAGGGCAGTTTTGTCACGTCTGAGTGAAGTTACAAAGCTGTCCCTATTGAAATATTTGCCTACATCGATTTCGGCCGAGTCGAGTTTGTTTTGCCGCCCACCGTGTATGAATGGGGAAATAGAGGGAGAAACGGAGGTCTTTCGGACGTGCTTGAATCAAATGTGTTTTGCCGCCCATGTTTGGCGCCCACCGTGTCGGAATGGGCCCAGAGGCGGTCGTGCCACGTCTAATTGAAGTTACTAACCTACCCCTATTAAGAGCAGTGGAAATCGGGTCGATGGATTGTCCGTGTAAGGGGTAGACAGTAATTTTCATCTCCCAAACACTTGGCTTTGGGCAGCCGACGTGGGAGTGGACATTTTGCCGCTTCTTTCGAATTTTGGGACAATAAGCATCCATGTTTACCCTGGCAACTAAATTCGAATCCATTTTGTATTCCTATACGAATCTTTATAAATCATTCTATGTGTTTTTATATATCTTCAAAAGCACAACAAAGATGTATTCCACTGTCATATATGAATATGATTTACAAATGCCAATACTCGAATTCAGAAGCTAGAATCCAGTTTAAGGTGAATTTGAATATTTGGAACACTTTATGTCCAACTCAAGTGTCACACGCGGCATAATGTGTACTCCCATTTAGATATGTACACAAGCGATGTATCAAGATTCAAATACCGAGTCAATCAACCAATAATGTACAAAACTAATAGACATATAAACACTTATAGAGTATATGGATCAATAATATCAACTAACATACATAAGCCAGGCCCCTGTACTTTTTTTGCTAGAAGAGCATCCTTTTTTTAGCGAAGCTAGTACAGCATCTTGGCCCTTTCCGATGTGTGCCACTTATGGTCCATCTATACTACTGTTATTGTTGAATGCACATTCAGCCCGATTGGCATATTTGTAGGTCTGGCATAGCAATCAAAATGAAATGTCTCCGAGTCTTATCAATTAATACATACTTTTTCTCAAATAAAATTACAAACCAAAAAAAACAATTGTTACATGATCTCTAAAACAAATGGTTTGATCAATTACATGAACAAACAACACAAAGGTTATTCAACGATGGAAATAACATTTCACCTATGATTTACCAAGTGGGAATTTAATTTCCTTTTTTCCTTCAGGACCTTAACAATGCGGTCAGTCTCAGCTTGCTTCGTTTTGAAATCCACCAAATATTTAATGGTTGTCTTGAGTACTGCTTGTGATTGTGTTGTTTGCTTCCTCAACATGTCAACTTCATCTCTAAGTGTAGAAGCAGAATCTCTTTCTACCACTAGTTTAGCCTCTAGAGCATCAGCAGTTGGCAATTCATGATGCACGATTGGGCCGGTGCCACTGCTGTGGGATGATACAACGTCCATGGGGACCTCACTCTTTGATCTTGGGCTAACCTATTTTGCCATTAAAGTTCTGATTGGATTCCAAAAACTTGAAGTTAGCAAAACATCTCAACTGGGAGTTATAACAGCAAACCGGTTAAACAAACAAGGAATTAAAGAGTTTCAATTGGATGCTGAAAAGTAGTTATTAACATCATTGTAACCGGTTGTTGCAGCAGCAAAGCAGTTAAACAAACAAGTTTAGCAAAAGGCACCTGTTGTGGCATTGGAGTTTCTGTTGGATCCTGAAAAGTTGAGTAGCTAGTAATGTGATTAGAGCAACCGGTTGCAGTAGCAAAGCAGTTAAACAAACAAGTTTTGCAAAAGGAACCTGTTGTGGCATTGGAGTTTCTCTTGGATCCTGAAAAGTTGAGTAGTTAGTAACTTGATTAGAGCAACAAGTTACAACAGCAAACTTCTTACACAAATATATTTTTGAAAATGTACCTGCTGTGCAATTGGACTTCCAATTGGATCCTGAAAACTTGAAGTTGGTAAGATGATTACAGCAACAAGTTACAGCAGCAAACCAGGTAAACAAGGAAGTTTCTGAAAACATACCTGTTGTGCCAACGGAGTTTCAGTTGGATCCTGCAAACTTGAATGTTAGCAATCAATAAATAAACTTTTGCAAGAGCCATAAGAAACTAACATCAAACTAGTAAAACTAACCAGTTTTGGCAACGTATTTAATTACACATGAACTAGTAAAACTAACAAGTTCTTGGCAACGTATTAAAGTAACAAGTCTGTACCGTTTACCAGCAACACAGACATCTGTAAATATCTTTGATGTAAGCAAAATGATTCCAACACATATATAATTTAAAGAGACGGTGTCCCTCATATAAACCTGACAGTTGTCTATCTATGAACATGCAAACATTACTAGTGCTACAAGTGATAACAGCAAACCATTTAAACAAACAGGGTATCAGAACGTAAATTACACGTGAATTCTGCTGCACCCTAGAAGTACATATGACCAGCTATCTACGTGCTTAAGTAGCTATTTAAGTTCAGGCAAACAGGTAATTCTTAACAGTAAGTATCAAACACATAGATAGGCGCAGTCTATAATAGGATTAACAGGCTATGGCATTATGTAATCAGTAGCAAACTAAATTAAGCCAAGCAACATAATTGAACAATTTTGCAATAAGTGGCTAACTAAATTTGTGAGAAGCGGGTAACTAAACTTACGCTAGCTCTTTGTACAGGCACACTGCAACTTCTTTTTCGCTTACAAGGTTCTACGAAGGAGTCCATGGCATCAATTGCTTGGATACGCAGTCCCAATACTTCTTTCTTCCCACACTGCATTGGTAAGTCGAATGGTTAATCTAGTAAGATGGTGGGTCCTTGATATGTTATATGAGGACGTGTAGTCAGACTAGTTGTAGCCACACACATCACACTGGCTTTTACTGTATATTTCATGCGGTTACATTTGGCATATCGAGATCTAAGCAATCTACAATAGGATGAAAAGACTGGCATCCTTCACATTCTTGGTGAACTCAGTTCATAGAAACAAGCAATTCAACCATTCTGTGGGTAAATCAAAAGCGCCACTGGAATATTTTTCACTACCCCAATCATACACGCAAAAAGGGGCGACGCCACCGTAGGGGCTGGTATGGGCGGCCGCCTCGGGTGGCTGGAAAGTGTGCACCTAGTTTGAGTCGTCCAGGTTGGCCCAGGCTAGTTTTGTTCATCCCGACGCACGAGCAGACAATGTAAAAAATGAAGAAAAACGTTTCAATTTGGATGGGGCCAATAACGTAAGTGCAAGGCAGACCCTATAGCAGGCTCGCGGCCCGAACGAGCGCCTCCCATATCGATCGACAGCATGAAAAATCCCAATTCCTTCGCTCCAGCCTCCAATCTGGTTCGCTCCTAACCTAGCCGCCGCTGGACAGACCGACACAGCACTTCCTCGCGCCCTTGTTGGAGGGCGGTCGCCAGGCTTCAAGAGAATGGAAGGACAAGAAGATGAAGATCCAACCCTGGGTGTAGCCTGCGTGGGAGGCAGCAGCGGCAGCACGGGCATGGCATCGAGCTTGTGCAAACGAACAGTCACAGCTTGCAAGAGCAGCATGCACAACGAGCAGGTACATCACATCCCTGATTATATCTAATTCAACTGTTCAGTTTCTGGCTAATAGTTAAACCTGACGGTGTTGTAAAACTGCTAGTATCACTTGATTTTGATCCAGTCACAGCGCGCCGGCCCTCTCGTCCAATCCTAAATCGCTGCCGCACGCTAATCTCCCTCTTCTCCATTGCAAAACCACCTCCTCTCCTCTCCATCATCTCCATTCCAAGACCACCGCCTCGCCTCTCCCTCTTCTCCATTGCAAAACCACCTCCTCTCCTCTCCATCATCTCCATTCCAAGACCACCGCCTCGCCTCTCCCTCTTCTCCATTGCAAAACCACCTCCTCTCTCCTCGGACGAGGATCCCCTGACGTAGCCCATCCTGCCATTGAGACACTGACACATGGGTCCCACCAAGCGAGGGGCCCACCTGTCAGCGACCGAAAGGCAGGGAAACCTCTCCTCTCCGTCATCTCCATTCCAAAACCACCATCTCGCCTCTCACTCTTCTCCATTGCAAAACCACCGTCTCGCCTCTCCCTCTTCTCTATTGCAAGACTATCGTCTCTCCTCCCATCTTCCAAAGTTAGCACCGGACCACTCAGAAGGACATCTATGGAGAGGATGCAGCAGCGAATCAGGCAGATCACCGGCGGCGACCAGGCAAAGTTAGCCAGGTTGAAGGAGATCCTTGCTTGGTTTGACAATGAGTGGGAGATTTCAAGGACGGTGAGGGCCATGTGGCAATGTATGCGAAAGAGCGAGACGGCGGTGATGAGGGCGGCGATGTACTCCTTGGCGGTAGTCACGTCGCAATCCTTCGAGTTCATCGAGTATCTCCACTGGGCGATGGAGCAGACAGATTCGCCCGAGGCAAAAGTCAGGCGGAGATGGTGGGCGCATAGTTCGAAGGTCGAGCGCCCAGAGGATAACGAATCGATCGAGTATGGTGTGCCGTTCGTGAGGGTGCAGAGCCAGCCGGAGCCACATGAGTATTCGTTCTACCACCGCCCGGATGGCGCGACGTCGCTTCCCCGCCGTTCTCCATGGTTCCCTCGACGCTTGCCTCATTTCAACGGCATCGGTAGGGTTTAAGGTAAGCTTCGCACTAACCTGATCTTCCATCTGCTCATGCTTACAATCAGTGTGACAGCTAATAAAAATCAAGCTTACAATCAGTCTCCGAGTACTACACCAATCACCCTAAAGTAGCTCTAGACCTTTGGGTCAAAGTTGTGACACTGTGTACAAATAAAGAAAAACAGATTGGTGCTTCTTTCAGAAAAGAGTACTCCCAAGAAAACTGCCAATATAAGCTACTAGTATTTTTTTAAGTCTAAGCTACTAGTATTTGGTTAGAGGATTTGCTGTCAAGAAAGATCCGTCCACAGTGAGCGCCACACATCCCACTGGTGGTGGTGGATGCCAATGCTTAGATGGAGCAGGGTTGGTGTTGGTAATTTTTACTTGGCACCTCACACTCTGCATATATGTCGGTTCCATCCGTACATTTGTGCAGTTCCACCAAAATGCAGCTGAATAACCCTGTTTGCACAGATAATGAAAAAACGTGATTACATTATATTGGCACTACTTGATGAAACATACACTAATAAATAGAAAAAAATATTGCGATAGTATCATATATGCCATGCTGCGAGGGCGAGATGGGCCCTGCGACGCCTCATACGGTACGCCTCATACGGGAAATCGACCCAAGTCTCCCCGATACACCTTCTGCCAATGATGAACATCAGTGTACAGCGGTAGTACAAGGAGGGGCCTTGAGACATTCCAATCTCTATTTTTGTGCAGATCAACTAAAATTAAGCACCCCAGTTTGCAAAAACGCTTAAACATTAACAATGGGGCTAGTTGATGAAACATATACTAACAAAGAGAAGCACTTTCTTTATCTACATTGGAAATGAAATGATAGAGAGGACACTCGCTCTATTTTAACTGTATTATTACTTCATTTTATCAGTGGCACTAGGGTCGAGCAGGTGGCAAACGAGGTGTACCGTGCGTCGCAAGGATGGAGGCCGGGGGTGCTTAGACTGGGATGCTGAAGCTGGCTCTATCTTCCCCCCTGATGTTTCTGTGGTAGCATTTGGGTTGTAATCCAAACTTGGGCGAACTTGTCTCCTGCTAGTACTCAGTCCGGTCTAGTAGTGGTTGCATAACTGCCCGTTTACACTGAGATGTTGTCGGATAATGGTTCTTTATGGTAGGGTTTCTTTAATGAAATCGGAGGAAGCCCCCTCTTTCGATATATAAAAAAATCAGTGGCACAAGTGGTGCTAAAACATTGCCTCAAATTAATAGTGCCACTAGATTAAGGTGCAAAATAATAACATTACTGCTTTATCATGGCAATGCCAAAACAGTAGCACAAGAGCAGACTCAACATGCAGGATCTTTGACAAATAGTCAGACCAAAAAGGAACATACCTCGTGATGGGAACCATATCTGCAGTCAACGCCATCATAGAAGGGATGACACCAGTCACCAACATGGATGATTCACTTCATGGGACCTTTTGGTGCAGTTCACCTAAAATGAAGCAATGTCCCATGAGCTAGCAGCTTCTTCATTTTTGTTTTAAGAAAAGGGCTCCAGCCCCGGTTCCATTTCCATCAAAAAACGAAACCCATAGAGCTTCTTCTTCATTAGTTTCAATAAAATTGAGCAACATCAAGGTTGGTTGTGAAGCTCCTGGAATGTTCAACTATAATTTGGATATCATTTGTGCAGTTCAACTAAGATCAAGCGTGAAATGTATGTCTCTGTTTGCACAAAAAAGGTGGAAAGGAGGGTGATAAACAAGTGATGAAACATAAATCAAATGAAAAGAAGCATGTTCCTTATCTGAATGGCAATCCTACAAGGACAGTAGCAATTTCTAAAGCAACAACATTGCTAGATATTAGTGTGGGTATTAGGATTAACTATGACAACCGTTAAATACGACATTACTTTAATGGTGTCATTGCTTCATTTTACCAGCAACATTACATTAACAGCTGCTACATAGTCTGTATTTGGGCACGGGAGAGTAGGCGGACCAGGACAGTTGCATTTCTAACAAAAAAGAAGCACTTATCTTAATGGGAAATTTAGCAGGACATGAAAAAAAGTGCCAATGATTCATATTACTGGAGGCATTACATTGAAAACAACATTGGTTTAACGTGTCCTTACTTTTAACAGTGTGACTGCTACATTTTAACAGTGGCATTACATAAGAGTGGCTCGGGGCAACAAACATCAGAACAGGATATCTGGGTTGGTCCCATTTTTGTTCGGTATAGCCACCTTATACTATGTGAGGCTAGCAAATGTAGTGTTGGACTTACTCTGTTGACTTGTCCCCCAGTCCCCACTT
The DNA here is from genome assembly GCF_018294505.1 of Triticum aestivum. Classification (NCBI taxonomy): domain Eukaryota; kingdom Viridiplantae; phylum Streptophyta; class Magnoliopsida; order Poales; family Poaceae; genus Triticum; species Triticum aestivum. The sequence continues at coordinate 293,110,340 of NC_057805.1, forward strand.
TCTTTCCTTTTTCAACCAATAGATCGGGTTTATATTGAGTTTGTACTGCGTTTCCCTTTATTTCCCTATTAGACCAAGAGACCAGTTGGATAGCCAGTCTCTGCTACTTTTCGCCCCCATTATTTCCTCTTTCGACCAAGTCCTAGATTCAGGTAATAGCATCCCCCACCCCCTTTCTTCCTTGTTTGAACCAAGTAGTACTACATTCGAGTGCATGAACTACTTTTACCTCTTAACAGTCAAAATTTAGGTGGCTTCCGAACAGCCGATCGATCCTATCTACGAGGGGGCCTGGGAAATAGTAAAAGATACAAATGCAGCGACGTCAGGAGCTCGGGAAGTAGAGCAAGGCCGGTTTCGAAGGAAGTTATACCTGAGGGTCGCCGAGATGTCGCTAGGTGAGCAGCGGGAGGCCGGATCTGCCCACACTATGGCAGCAAGGAAGAAGGGGTCGGAGGCCCTCCCTAGCCAGCAGTGCTTGGGAGAGAACGGCAAGGCACGCTGATTAGGACGCGCCGGCAGTGGGTAAGAGCCGTCGCCGAGGATGACCGCGTGAACGTTGCACCTTCTCACCTTCCCCGGCGGAGAGGATCCGGCTGGATCTGTGACCAGCAATGAGCAGAGGGAGAGGGTGTGGCCACCGCTGTCGTGTTTAGATCTGGAGAGGAGGAAACAGTGTGAAGAGAGCAACACTAGCAAGCAAGCATGGAGGCTCCTGCCTATATAGTGGAGTACTAGTTTTCTTTTGTCTACCGGACACGGCTTGACCTCGTCAATGACTGTCGAGAAGTCTTCATGCACGTCCCCTGGAGGCGCAGTTGTCATCATTTTGATCTGAAGCACTGGATTATAACATATAACACGAAAAAATGCCACATGACAAGAAACCATAACCTCACTGTCCAAAGGAGACAACATGAATCCCGACGGACAAACTAGACGAGGATCAAAGCTCAAATTAAAGATAAACTCGTAGAAAAGGGGTCCGTCGATAGATGTCCTAATTAACATAGCCGGCTTGACCTAGATGGCAGCCGAGTAGTCTTCGTGCATGTGCCCCCAATGACCAGCGCCTTGGAGGAAATCAGTTGTCGCTGTTTAACCCTCGCACTGATCCGAAGCACATGACACCTAATATTGCGAGATGACAAGAAACCTTTTTTGGATTTCTCATCAGAACTACAGCCCTCTACAACATAGCCTGCACGATATGTAGACGATAGCCAATCCAGGCGTGTCTGCTGGAGTCTGGTCACATGCATGGACGAACTAATCTTCTGTGTCATGCAGGGATCGTCCAGGCACCAACGTCTGTACAACATTTCTCTAGTACTATCACTCGTCTCTCTCTTCTATTAACTCACCCGACTTGCGGGGCCAGGGAGTGTGCCTATGGTCGGTTCTCGATTGCGGTCCCACATGTGCATGAAAATGCAATATGATGCGCGTTCCATTCAGAGAGCGGCGTGCCAGACCGACCGACCGTCTGGGGTGCCACGCGAACGCGACGGGCATGCTGTATACTCCGTACATGTGTACCACCGTTTTCTTGAGGATTTGCTCCATGGCGCAATCCATGGATACAATGTTAGTATACTGTACTATTTAAAAGTCGAGGGCGGGGCTTTTCCCGCATGGTAGGCGGGGCAGTTCTACCTAGTCGGTTCGACAGGGACGCGGGAAGATGAGGGAGTAGGCTGCTACAAACGTACGGCTGTGTGATTTGATAGGGAGTTACTGCTGGACAGGTGGGGCCCCGTGATTTGACTTGCCATTTTATCATTTTAACTGCGGCGCTACGACCGGCGTTAGTCTCCCGATTCCTGACCACCTCCATGGTATACAGGTGCCTCTCCCAATGCTCCACCATGTAGAGGTTGGCTCTTTCATGAGAGCCCATTCCTCCACTTTTTCCTTGCCTCTTTCCTCCACATATGCAAAAAATGCCATGTAAGCGGGCTTATAGCCCACTATTGTACTTGCTCGTACATGTGCTAAGCCTGCCACATAGGCATAAAGTCTGATGTGGCAAGTTAATTACTCCCTCCGTCTAGGTGTGCAAGTCATCTTACGAAAACCAAATAATCCCAAAACACTTAGGCGCGGTGCATTAACTTATACTCCCTGTTTTCCGGTTTATAAGGCTCAAATCTGAAATCTCATCAATCAAGGCATTTTGTGAGTGGAGGAATGTATCTCGTACTTTACAAAACTACCCCAATTAAACTCATGCATTATATTTGATTAATTGCAGTGCATGCATGCTTGAGCACTAGATAAGTAGAAACATTACATGCATTGGTGTGTTCCTTTTTAATTCTTACATGCAAAGATTTAATGCGTCTCGGAAACTAAAAATGAGATGGAGATGAGCCCTATAAATTGGAAAAAAAAAGTTGAGATAAGCCCTATAAACCGGAAAGGAGGGAGTACATCGTTTCTTGTTTCTTGACATATCAACCAATAAGAGACGTGGGGTGTGCATGCTTTTAATGACTTGAGACTACCATTTCATTGGAAGAGGTCACTCCTTGGCAAATGCAATAAATACTACGAAGAAAGAGATAGAGAGAAGCAAAAAAATACTCTTATAGCCAACCTTATAGCTAACCTTGTTGTATGAGTGACTAAGTGATGACTATGTATGACATGCCAACATCAGATAGCCTAACGCACTATGTTAAATCTCCAAGGGCGCGACCGCGCGAGCGAGGCGACAATCGTGGTAGGCGCGGCCCTGATACGGGCTGCTGGCAGCCCTTGGATATGAGATCGAACAGTTGCATGCTAAGTTGCTGAAAATTCGCAGAATAACCCTCCAGGATAGGATAATCACGCCATGCAACCGTTCGATCTCAGATCCAAGGGCTCTCGGAAGCCCGTATCATGGGAGAATGGAAAGCTTCGTATCACCTGTAATTTTCCCGACGCTTGACATGACATCGAAAGCCATTTAATTGGGCGTCGAGTAGACATGACATCTAATTGGGCCCCCATAGTACTGTGCATGAATCCATTTATCCACCAGGCAAGCCACTACCCTGCCGTTCGCATGCCCCACTCAGCATTTTTACAAAAACCGCTGGCAGTTCGCTCCTACTCGTCCCCGGATGTCGTTTAACATTACGGCAGTTCGCTCATAGTCGTCCCGTCCTTTCACATTATGGAAGTTCCACTAATCCTAACCCTCCTCCCAAATCCATGGCGTCCCAAATCTCCATGATCAGCGGTGAGTACAAGGTTAGAACCATCACCGGCGATGAGTTCGACGTCATCTACACCCGTTCTTCCGTGACGGTGAAAGGATGCCTTGCTCGCTTTAGACGCATGTTCGAAAACTCAAAGGATGAGTGGGTCACTGGGCTAGATGTAGAGTACACCACAGTCCTGGAAAGCGAGAAGAATCTAAAGGAGGCAGACAAGAAGAAGCCCGCCGTGATCCAGGTTTGCGTGCATGACTTATGCTTGGTCTACCACATATGCCATGCCGACATTGAGTGCGAGGAATTTAAGAACTTCCTCAAGGGTGGCCGAGTCAAATTCATTACTATAGACTTTAGGAACGTCAGGGATGTCCTGGATCGTATAGGCCTCATTGTAGGCAACCCCTTCGACCTCCAGAAGAAAGGGCTGGTGCCCTCCCGTGATCAGCCTTCAATGCTGACCCTGGCAGGAGCCATGGTTCATCCTTCGTACGGTACACTGAGGAAACCTCCGTTCAAGTTTCATCATGCATGGGAGTGGAATGTACTAGATATAGACCACATCCACTACGCTGCAATGGATGGCTACCTTTGTTTCAATATCTACAAGGGTTGGATGAAGAGCAAGAGCCAAGTGTGCGGTTCAAGCAAAGAAGTATCGCCCAAGAGGAAGAGGGACATGGACGAATTCGAGCACGTGGACGAGGAGTCCGAGTAAGCTGGCAGTGTCGTTGCTCATGGTGGTCCTAATGCAGTGTCTATCAGATTAGTTGCTTAGTTTAATTTCAGGTGTGCTTAGTTTTATTTGAGGGGTGTGTTGTGCTGGGCCCCCAGCCGAACTATGTTATGTTCCTTCTCGTTACTTTAACTCTTCAGCACGTACATACTAGTATTTCTTACAGTTCATATTTTAGTTGGTATAGTACTACCACTCGTTTCTTCACATTATATACGTACAATATATATGGCCAACATCATATAGCCAGCAGTTTACTTGTCAAAGAATTTTAGGGTGCTTAGTTTTATTTGAGGGGTGTGTTGTGCTGGACACCATTATTGTGACTCAAATCTCTTTGGCCATGTTATAATGACATAAATACTGATGGACCAACATGCCAGCTCTCCCTCTATCTCACTACAGTAAAATAAAGTGTGGGGCCTAATTGATCCCAACAGCGGGGCCACACTTATTTTCCTGTAAAATTATTCGCTTGGTTCGTCCTGACAAGCGGGGCCACACTTATCATTGTGAGAATTGGCTTATTTTTGTCATATAACATGGTCAACGGATTTGACGTGAAAATAGCAATGTCTAATGGCATTTTTTAGCAAACATCTAACTTAACGATGCCATTTTTGAGATATCTAATTGCATTTTTGAGCAGGCATCTCACGGATCGATGGCATTTTTGAGTAGTTGTAACTTCTAATGGCAAAACTGTGTAGTGATACACAACTAGTGGCATAAATAATAAGAACCCAAGAATTAAAGAGGTATGCTAATTTCTTTAATATAATTTAGCACCCCGTTTAAGCATGTACTAGCTTTTTTTAATAGTACTATATGCATAATTTGGCGACGAGCGCTCTCTATATGTACCACCTTTTTTCTTTAATTTCATCTTATAGTTTTGCTCCATGGCGCAATCCATCGATACTACTACTGTACAAAAGTATACATTTTTAAAAGGCTAGAGGGCGGGGCAGTCTAGCTTGGTCGGTTTCAAGAGAGGCGAGGGCCTTTGTGATTTGACGGCTCATTACTGCTGGAAGGCAGGGCCTTGTGATTTGACTGCTCGTATAAATGTGCCGACGACCTGAGGAGGAGCAAAGAACCATGCGGTATACTCAAGTTTTCCACTGGAGTAGTATGACGGAGGAGCACGAAACACGGCAGCCAGTGCCATATGGCGATAAAAAATGCTCTAATTTGCTAGTCATCTCATTGTTAGCATTGTTCTATTCATGCCTCGCAGAGAATGTGACACGTGCGGCGAAACACCCGAAGCAAAAGAAGAAACACGGGAGCAAAAGAAGAAGGAAGATTATCACCCAAAAAAAGAAGGAAGACGCACACACAAGTCTGGGGTGTTGCTCTCTAATACATGAAGGGTTGTTGGCCACGGAGTTGTAACTGCTTCTTCATCGCCTCCACGACCTTCATCTCCTTGCGCGTCTCCTCCACCATCTTCTTCATTCTGTCCATGACGCGGGATTTCTCAACGCGAGCCTTCATCATCTGTTCCACAGCCACATTACGTACCTTGACAACAGCCGGGTGCTCGATGCGGAGCTTCGCCAACTCCTCCTTCTGTTCCATGACGAGGGCCTGCAGCATCTTCATCGAGGAACTACTATTCTCATGCGGCTTCTTCCAACCGGCCTTCTCCTCCTTCAGCAAGTCGAGCTCGTGGCAGAGCTTCGCCTTGTCCTCCTGAAGTTGTAGGATTTCGCCGGTCACCTTCTTCTCCGAGGCAATGCTCTTCTTCAGCAGCATCACCAAGCCGGTGGTCAACTCCCCCTGCTCATTGAGCTCACCGGGCATGTCGTCGAGGCTCTCCTTCAGCAGCTCCACCAAGCTGTGGATGAACTCCTGCTTATTGAGGTGCTTATTGAGCTGATCGGGCATGCCGTCGAGGGATAACGACTCCAGCGCCACCAGCTCGGCATGTTCGCCTCCGCGGCTAGGGCGCTCCTGGGAGCCATCGCCTGCCCGTGAGAGATCTTTCGAGGTCTCTGCGTGGCGGCGAGCCGTCTTTTTTTCCGCAGCCTTGGTTATCGCTCTCTTGTTACGAGTAGTTCTCGACCAAGACCTCTGCACACCGGCCATGGCAAGGACGGACGAAGAAGAAGGACTTATGAGGAGGAAGGTAGAGTAATTTTCGGTTAGGTAGTTCCCCTTTTTATAATCTAAGTACTAGCACTAGTACTAAAACCTCCATAGTGGGAACACTTTCAGGTTTGGTACGTACTACTAGGTGTGAGCAGGCTTGCACTTAATTGTAGCACTAGTACTTTCGAATGTGATGGGAACAAGGTAAAGATTAATTGATGGTTTTGGTTTCGAGGCCCGAAACGGCTCCCGATGAGTTTAGTGGAACATAAATTTCAAGTACACCCTCCATCTCAGTTTACATGGCTTGCACGTGTATCTAGGTCCTCAATGTAACTTATATAAAATAAATTGTTTAACATAAAAAAATATCATTAAAAAATAGAATATTTGAAGTTTGTAATGATATATTTTTCATAATGTATGCCTCTTATTAAGTTGGTCAAATTAATGACCTAGGTACACGTGCAAGACTTGTAAACTGAGATAGAGGGAGTACTACACTGCTCAAATGCGGTCGCACAACTCAGTGAAGTAACTGGTCGTACATGTCAGACCAAGCCGATGTGTGTCCCTTCGGTGAGACGCGGGTCCGAACTACAGTCTGTTGGTGCGATCGACCGTAAAGTACTACGCGATGGAGACTTCTGGTTGTGGCTTCGGTTGATTGTCACGACCAAGCATTCTAAAACTAGTGATAAATCAATTACCATCTTTTTCCAAACGACCAAGTATTTTTACAGGAATACAATACATATAGATGGAGTGATTTTCAAGGTTGCAAACCGACATGGCGTTGCAAGTTCACTACAGCAGCAACCGACTAGGTCACTGTGTCGCTGGCAGGGAAGGAGGGCAGCTCACCTCGCCTACGATGCATGCCCAGCGGTGCCGCCGAAACTGCTCCCGGGATTTGGCTTCTCCTACCGCCCATTTGAACAGTTGCACCGGCTGCTCATGCCATTGCGCAAGCATGCGTGTTCTTTCCTCCGCGGTCGACTCTGTCAATATGATCTCTGCCATTAGCCCTAGCTCAAAATCAATGCGACGCTGCTAGATGCTGACATCCCTCAGCATCTCTCCCCTGAGATCGACTTGCGCCTCTGCCTTGTGCTGCGCCACGCGCAGCTCCTTGGAACTTCTCTGTAATCGATGCGACGCTTCCTCGATCCGATTTGCCCTTGCTACCCACCACCTGAAACACAGCCCTGGCATGTCCTCCGGCTCCACCGATCTGTGATTCCAGAGCAATGGATCCCCTCTAAAACACATGTGGGTTTCGCTCAAAGGCGGCAGTGCTGCGGGCCGCAGCAAGAGGGCAGCCCGCGGGATCCTGTGATCTAAGGGATTATCCATGGCGGGATCCTCCATGGCAGGATCTGGTGGGCGAGGCGGGGAGGCGAGCCTAGGCGCTGGGAGAGCCCTACGATGCTAAGATAAAGATAGTACTACTCCACTTCGTCCATATTTAAATACAAAGGCCACCAACAGTAGCCCTGGCAAATATTGATCATGTTGCCTGCGTCCTGGTTTATTGGCCCCCTTTTTTTGTGCCACTTTTTATGACATGCATAAATATTATGTTACTTACAAATATGGTCAAAAATTGGCACAAAATACGAAGGAGACCAATGGAAGTACTAGCAACCCATGATTTAAATACTCGCATGCGCGCAGTGGAGTAGTAATGTCTTTCTTCCGCCCTCACGTCCACTCAATTTGCATGCGCTGTATTAATTGACCATCAATGAAGTGAAGGACTTTACACGCGTCAAATTATCACATGGGTGGATCTTCGTACAAAAATGTGTCCCCCCGTGTACCCGCATGTGTGTGCGAGGGAATGAGTGCGTGCGTGGTGTGCGTGCACATCTTCTCTTCGTGCATGTACCGCCAGTGTGGCTCAGAGAGGACGAGTACATTCTTCTGGAACAAGCAGCACGTCATTGTGATCAATCCACACAAGAAGGTCATGACAACGCCTCCACATGTGCCACCAGGCTTCATGAACTGTAAGAGAGACACTGTGTAGCATGCCATTGGAATTCTAATTTACGTGTTTTGCACATACTCGAAGTACTAGTAAGGTACACGTGCATTGCACGCATCAGATTTGGCAACCAAATTATGAATAAATACCACACTATAGCATGTAAGCTCTGAGTCATATATGCCTGATGTAGACCTTCGTTTAATTCTTATAGTTCATCTCATTGAAAATAAATTAGTTTTTATAAAAAAAGCTAGGGCCTCTTTGATTCGTAGGATTTCCAAAACGCGGGAATAGGAAAAACATGGGATTAGAGTGGAATGTCGTCCTAAATCCTACAGGATTGTATGAGTGTTTGATTGTGCATAGAAAAAACGCAGGATTCTTTCAAAGAGGTTTGAGTGGATGGGATGTTTCCTATGAAATCTAGTGCAAATGAATCCTATGGAAAAATTCCTATGGTTTACAGTCCTACGAATCAAACAACCAAGATAGGAAAAATTCCTAAGGATTTCCAAAATTATTTTGAGAATCCTTTGAATCAAAGAAGCCCTTAATGTATTTTATGATTCATGGAATTGTGCGTTGTAAAGCATAAAGTAAAAACAAATAATGGCAATTGAACTAGAAAAAAGTTTGGGCAGTTATGATACGGAAGATTCTAGAACAAAGGAGAAGCACTTGTGTTTTGAGGTTTGTGCATTATGCTTAAGTTCAACCATGGAGTCTGCTAGATTGTACATGTGGCAAAATCCGGTGGGGGGCTAGTAGATGGTGCGAGGGGCCAAGTGGAGGGAGACTATGAAGGAGTGCACAAGTCCGAGATCGATATTTACAGAGAGGGGGCGAGAACGTGCGTTGTTGCGCGCAGTGGCGGAGCCATGAAAAATAAATGAGCTAGGGGGCCAAGCATTGCTAATCCTTTATGAGGAGGGCCAATTCATCAACTTAAACGATTTTACCAGCAATTGTCTAATGATCACATTCATATTAGCCTCGATATATAGTGATGTTAGGGGGGCAGGGCCCTTGCTGCCCCTGTCTTCGCCATTGTGCAAGCGTCTGAGAGATGAAGCGGAAGGCATGGATGATGAGAGGGGGACGTTGGATATATAATTAATGTGTGTGTATTAGCTATGTAATCCTATATAGAGAGGTATAGATTGATCGATGTGGACGTGGGAAAGAGGGCGAGACATCACTAGATATATAGATTGATCGGTTTGTGTGGGAAACTGTGAAAGACCTAGCTATATATACACACACACACAGAGGAACATCGATTGTTGCGCATGCACGTGAGAGATAAAGAATGACCGATATGATGGAGAGGGGGAGGTGTGTGTGTGTGTGTGTGTGTGTGTGCATGCATGGGAGACCGACCTGAAGAAAAAGATTGCATGTGTGCGATGGATAATGCCGACTGGTACTGTGTATGCATGCATGCACGAGAGAAAGTTAGTGGTACAATCATAAAAGAGAAGACGACTGTGTGGGTGTAAAAGACTAGGTGAGGTCATAATCAATGTAAGTTGAATTCAAATATTTGAATAAGAGATCATGATGTTTCAAACCCATGCATGCATGAATATAACTGAGATATGCACGGTGTGGTTTCGAAACGAGCATGTTGTACTGTATACACATTGAACAAGGTGAAACTGATTTGAATTTGAGATATTGATGGCAGACATCGTTTGGCCACATTGCATCCGTGCATGGACACACTATTCTAATTGGAGATGATGGCTGGCTTTCGCATCACATATCTATATCTATACCCCTATATATATTATATTTTTTATTTTTTATATAGTGTGCGGATAACTTTAACTTTGAAAGATGGTCGCTGGATGAGGCCAATCCGATGATGCAGAGATGGCAAATTTGAGCACTACTGGCCATTGGATATCATCTAGATTCCACCAGATTTTGCCACATGTACAATCTAGAAGACTCCATGGTTGAACTTAAGCATAATGCACAAACCTCAAAATACAAGCACTTCTTATTTGTTCTAGAATCTTCCGTATCATAATTGCCCAAATGTTTTTCTACATGATTTGCCATTATTTGTTTTTACTTTATGCGTTACAACACACAATTCCATGAATCTTAAAATAGATTAGCTTTCTTATAAAAACTAGATGATTTTGAATGAAATGAACTATAAGAATTAAACGAACATCTACATCATGCATATATGACTCAAAGCTTACATGCTATAATGTGGTATTTATTCATAATTTGGTTGCCAAATCTCATGCGTGCAATGCAAGTGTACCTTACTAGTCTAAATGGTGTTTGTGTGTGTGTTGTGCTTGTTAAACACATTGTACGTAGTATATCATACATGGTTTAGATTCCAAAATCTAGCTAGAGCATACATGTACTATGATTTGAATTCAACATAAAATGGATATATATATTTGAATTTGAGATTGTATGTACATGTAGTTCGTATTTATATAGGAATTTACTTCTCCTATATTCATGTCATGTGTTGTGAAGATAATATTTAGATGGTTTTATAACTAACCCGAGTACAATCCCATTCAAATAGGGAAAATGTACTCAAATTTAGTCCATATGCTAGACAACACACATTGTTTTTTATTGTTGAGGGAAGTGCAAATTGTTTTGGTACTGTACACGTTATGTTTCTTGTCCCGAATTTTTTAGTTTTTTTTGTTGTATTTGAATGCATTTCTAGTAATATAGTAAAACGGGACATGCCTCTCTCTAGTGATGAGGTGCGAATTGTCTTTTTTTGGGTACACGTTAAGCTTGTTCTCCCGAAATTTCAAGCCACGCCTTGTTATGCCGAAATTTCAAGCTAGTGTCTCTGTCTATCGTGCTGCGAAACTCCCGCCTCTTCAACTCGCGCCTTGTTACCCCGAAATATTTAAGATATATCTTTGTATCGTTGTGCTCCGACAACTCCCTCCATCTTGACCCGCGCCTTGCTATTCCAAAATTACAATGCGCGTGAAAACTCCCACCTCCTATGAAATCCCGACAAGTGAAATGCCCGTGATACCCCTGAACCGAAAGAACCGCCTAGCTCAAATCTGTGGGGGTACTTTCATAACTTACCCCACATTTCGGACAAGCGCGTCCCTAAGCCATGGTTCCCCACTCCCATCCCATCTGCCCACCCATTCGTACACCGAGGCCGTGAAAACCCGTGAAGCCCCACACCCTCCTCCGTCTGCCACCCAGTCGGAGCCTCTTCCCCAACGACGTCATCCACAGCAACACCTCGACATCCCTCATCCACCGTACCGGATGAGGATCTGTTGTCGATCTCGTCGTCCCACCGATTCGGCCACCCCGTCCTCCACCTCCAAGGAGCTGCCCGAACGTTCCCCTCGTCTTTCGCGCCACCTCCATTCCCACACCGCCATCTTCACCTGCACCGCCAGAAGAGCATCATCATCACCGTTTCCTCGGATGAAGCTGAGGCCTAATCGGCGCCACCAAAGAGGTTGTACACTAATTGCCACATTTTCTTCTTAATTCGATCTCACGGTGCTGCCGGCGCTCGGTCCCGAGCCGACACGGCGCGGCTCCATCCACGGCGGCGTCGCCGGCCACTTCCTCCACGGCGTCGCTCCCTCGGCGGCGACGTCCACATCAGTAGGAGCTGATGCTGCTTTAGCTCTCGCTCGCGCTACTGCTCCGCTCTTGCTCTTGGTCCCCTGCTTGGTCTGCTCTTGCTATTGCTCTCGCTCTTACTCGCGCTGCTGCTCTCGCTCTTGCTCTTGCTTGCGATGATGCTCCAATTTAGCTACACTTCAGTCGACTGAATCGACTTTTGGGTCAGTCAATTTTCAGGGGGTGGGGAGCTCGCCGGAGTTAAGGAAGAACCAGCCGCAGCGGGGAGGGGGCTCGCCGGAGAGGTACCCCACTATCTATCTTAGGATTCAGGGTGGGGGCAGTGGTGGGGCAGTGGCGTGGGGATCGCCGGAGAAAAAGCTCGGCATGGGGGGCCTAGAGGGATGGTCGGGGCGGCGGCGGACCGGCGGTGGGGAGTGGTTTTGGGGCGGGCGGGGCGGCGAAACCGCTGGTCGCGGGCGGCGGGGGCGGCTGTTTGGCCGGTGGTGGCTGGCGGCTCAGGGGGGGTGGAGGTTGAAGATGAACTCCAGGCCCTTGATTTCATATCCAACGGCTGGAAAATCGACTGACCAGAGATGAAAAAGTAAGTCGACTGACGTGTAGCCTCACCTGATGCTGCTACACGACCAGCTGCCCCGGCTCTCGCACGCGCTGCTGCTGCTACTGCTACTGCTTTTTTGCTACTAGTGCGTTCAGTTTTGACAGCAAAATTCAGTTTCAATAGTTAAGTTCAGTTTCGACAATTAAATTCAGTTTTGACTATTAAGTTCAGAGATGAGCGGCTGATGTATTTTACATCTAGCACTTTGTGGTTATGTATTTTACGTCATCTATTGGAGATTCTATTAGAATTCCACTCAGGTTAACATTGTTTCTCTTGTCCTGCTTCAGCCTCGGCATCGTACAACTCACCGGAGCTGCTCCAACGATGAAACCCTCCATCACAGCTGAGTAGTACCCCGGGCTCCATCTCCAGACGCCTAAGATCTTCTTCCCCTCCTCTGACAGCCAAGTCAGCTGGAGCATCCTCACTGACCAACCCAATCACACTGAGATCGACATGGCTTCGCCAAAGAGGTTGTACACTTGTTGCATCTCTTTTTTACTCTACATGTTATATATATTGTCCACTGAGCACATGTAGTAACGTGAAATACGATTATTTTATCCTACAATATGACAAGCAGTGACGTACCATGCAACTTAGCTATCCGTGATGGACTCTCTTGAACGCCATCATTATTTATCTCTGCGCGTTTGAGCTGTGCATTTGTCGATGGGCCTGGGAGTTGAGCTAGAAGGGTAGTGGCATGGGTCCAAAGTAATAGAAGTAGCACAAAAACGTTTTTTGAGTGTAGGCTTTTCCTTGCTCAAGCCTGCCTACTAGAATAGCCAGTGCTTGAAAGGAAAAGTGAAGGAAAAACATAGGAATTGGAAAGTTTCCTATGGTACTACTATTCATGAATTTGGTTCAAAGGAATGGAGCAAAGGAAAACTGTAGGATTTGTTCCTTTAGTGTATCCTTGAAAGAAAAATCGTAGGAATTTTAATTTCCACTTGTCCTCCTTTTCAAATTCCTATTCATGAAGCACAAGACTAAGAGATAGTAGCATAATAGTATTATAACCATACATTTTCTTGTGGTTTGACTTAATCTCACCATTCTTCTTTGCATCCTGTGATCTTCCAACCCAGATTGGCAGAAATCCTGTGTTTTAAAATTCTCTGTTGTGCACGTGCATTCCTATCCTATTCCTGTCTATTTCCTATCCCTGCATTGCTAGAATCCTCAAATTCAAACAAGCCCTTACACAATTACTTCTATTACAGATATGTGTCAAAGAAAACCTTGTGTGGTTTGTCCTGCTCCTGCTGCACTGTGTTCCACCCCAGCTCAGCTACTCCAACGACGAAAGGGTTCACCACAGCAGGGATCTGCTCTCCAGACTGTCTTTCGCCGCCTCAGATCTTCTTCCCCGCCGCCGGCAGCCACGACAACTGCATTACCATCATCAACTAAGCAGATGACCTTGAGGACTACACGGGTCCACAAGAGAGGTCGCACTCTTCCGTGTCTGCTTACGTTATGCATCGCTTGATATGATGACATGCTACTTTATCGTCGTGTTCACCTATTAGACTCTGAGTCAGGTCCAAACTAATGCTGAAACTTGAGTTTTTAAATGGTTGTTGGGTACATATTGGGGCAGCAATTAGTACTATCTGGTTAAATCTCGGGTGTCTACTATGAGTTTCATGTTGGGTGCAAATAAACATTAAAGGAGACATTATCTGTATTTTTTAACTAAAGCTATTATCTGCTTGCTATCATTGGTTTTGGGTCTATCCACAGTTTGCTACCATCACTCTGGATTTGTGCATGCACTCATTACATAATCTCACCATGTTTTATTCCTATGCATGTCAGTTATTGTACACAATGGAACTGAATATGTAGAGCAAAAGAGACGAGCCTTGCGTGGCAATAAAATTTCATGCAGACGTCGCTCCATGGTGGGCGCAAAGGCAGCCCCCCTCCACCCATTTTGGATCGTAATCAAGAGGAAGATAACTGTTCTAAGGGGGATTCAGAAGGAGAAGACCACTCCTATTTACCCCCTGAGGTCTTCGCTCTAACTTTGCATGTTGATGTTGGTAATATCATGCATATGGTGCCTTGCATTGCTTACTGTATACATCAAATATGTCATCTGCTTAGTTTAGACATGATTTGTGTCAATGCCATCTGTTTAGTTTCTTTATCGTATATGTGAATCATGCAATGCCATCTTGTTTAGCCAGGCATCATAAATGTGAATTTTGCAATGCCACCCTGGTTAGCCAGTCATCTTATATGTGAATTATATCAGGCCATCATTTTTTTATTACATGTTAAATTTGTCAACAATTTTAGTACATTCAATTACTCTTCCTGTGCATCAGCCATTCACCACGGTCATGGAAAAATCTGAGGTGGAAACAAGGTCTTCAGAGCAGATAATGCTATCTGACGAAGCGCATGCCTTGATGGTTACGGATAGCTCCTCAAAGGAGGATTCAGAGACAGATGACCAGTCATATCCCCCCCCCCCCCCACGAGGTGCATGCTCTAACTTGGCAGGGCTATGTTGCTCATATCGTGCGTATGGTATCTTGCATTGCTATGTCATTTGCTTAGTTTAGACATGCTTTGTGTGAATGCCACATGTTTAGTGTCTAATTACCATATATGTGAATTATGCGATGCCATCTTGTTGCAAGACATTATATATGTGAATTATGCAATGCTATCTTGTTGCAAGGCATTATATATGTGAATTATGCAATGCCATGTTGTTTAGCCAAGCGTCCTATATGTGAATTATATCATGTCGTCCTTTTTTTGTATTTCTCGTTGCATTTGTCGACAATGTTTGTATATTCAACTGCTCTTCCTGTGCATCAGCCATTTGAATTGGTGATGGAGAAATCTGGAGTGAAAACAAGGTCTTCAGAGCAGACAATGCTACCTGCTGAAGCAGATATCTTGCTGGTTACAGATAGCTCTTCAGAGGAGGATTCAGAGGCAGATGACCAGTCCTATTATCCCCCTGAGGTGTATGCTCAACTTGGCAGGGTTATATTACTCATATCATGCATATGTTGTATTGCAATGCTTAGTTTTTACATCATATGCACAATATTGAATGCCATCTCCTTAGTTGACACATCATATATGCGATTGCCCTCTGCTCACTTGCTTAGTATATAAATCATATATTTGAATTATATCATGCCAAGATGTTTACATAGACAGCATGTATCTGAATTATGGCATGCCAACCCATTTTCTAAAGACATAATATAGTTATGTCATCTCATCATGTTTACATAGTCATCATATTTTGAATTATGTCATTCTATCCGTGAATTATATCATGCCATCATGTTTCCATTGACAGCATGTTTGTGATTTATGGCATGCCAACCACTTTAATAGACACATCCTATAGTTATATCATGTCATCCTGTTTACATAGTCGTCATATTTTGAAGTATGTCATTCTATCATGTTTAGTTAGCCATCATACATGTGAAATTGTGTCATGCTATCCTGTTTAATTAGCCATCATATATGTGAAATTATGTCATGCTATTCTGTTTGGTTAGACAACATAAATGTGAATTATTTCATGCCCTGTTTTCTTCCCTACTATCCATTGCACCTGTCTATCTTACAATGTCTGTACATTCAATTACTTTTCTTGTTTATTAGCCATTTCAATTGGAGGGGGTGATGGCAGTATCTATGGGAGTAAAAACACAGTCTTCAGAAAAGATCGTGCTACCTGTCGATGCAGATAGAACCACGGTTGTACTTGCCCAAGAACCAGCCCCACCACACATAACCCAGACTCACACAGATTGTACCCCTACCCAGTTGGACAGAGAACCAGCTACACCCCTTCTAACCCCAACCCCAGCAGATAGTAACCCAGTTCCAGTTGACACAGCAGCGTCTCCACCACAGAGCACCCGAACACGAGCAGTTAGTAAGGCAACTGCAGTGCCCAAAGCACGAGGACCACCACTCCGAACCCCAAGTCAATGCTTAAAGCAGAAGAAGAATTGTTCTCAGGTCAGGTTCCGTAGCTATGGTTCATACTACTATGCTCTTGCATCACTGTATTTACTCATACCAACTAATTTAAAATTTGAAGGATGCAATTGAAACTCCAATGGCGCAATAGGTATGTTTTAAACCTGTTTCTTTAATGTGTTTGCTGTTGTAACTTGCTCTATGTTGATTTCAGTTTCAATTGAATAAACAGTTATGTTCTCATGCCATGCACAGTACAAGTGTTGTTATTGTTGTGTAGTTTCCCACACTTATATTCTGTCTATGCTGCTTTGTCTTAAATAGATATGATTCGAACTGTATCTATCTTGATTTGGCAACATAAACTATAATGATATAGACCATACAGTGACCATACTACATAGATATATGTTTGTTTCATGTTATTATCCTATCCACCTTACTACTAAACTGGTTTACCAAAATGAGTTTCATATACTACATTGTAAACCTGTGATGTGTTTGTTTATTTCTCTTTTAGAACGCGGATAAAATATTGGAGAAGAGTACCCCGTTATGCAATCGTAAAGGAAGTAATGCAGATAAGGTTTAAGATAGTGAGACATCCCTGTTGGTCTCCAAGAAAGCTGATAAAAACTATATTGAAGACACTAAGACAACCCCAAAGTCATGTCTTGATGTAGTGTTCGAGTTACTGGCTACTACTGCTGGCACCAGCTCTTCGAACTCGCTACCTAAATCAGTTCGGCTTCTTGAGTCTCAACTTCAAGTTGAAAGACATCAATCAGATGTTATGCGACAGGAAGCCGAAGGACTGAGGAAGTCCCTGCAGAATTCAGATGCATACTTTCTGGTGCAACAGCAAGTGCTGGAGGATTTAAGCGCCAAACAAGAGAAAGTTAATAAGCTTGCTAAGCATCTTGCCAGCATTATGGGTACCCAGGATATTGTTTCTTGAGATCTTCTGAAGTGGTTTTCAGTTCTGGACTTGTTTTGCTGCGGTGTTTATTTGCACTGGACACCAACTTTGACAACCAGTGTATATGATATGCTGCTTTTGTCGGGGAACGTACTAATTTCAAAAAAAATCCTACGCACACGCAAGATCATGGTGATGCATAGCAACGAGAGGGGAGAGTGTTTTATTAAGTATCCAGTTCTAGTTGTCGTAAGGTCAAGGTACAACTCCGGGTCGCCTGTTACCGTGGACACGGCTATTTGAATAGATCAACTTCCCTGCAGGGGTGCACCACATTACCCGACACACTCGATCCCTCTGGCCGGGCACACTTTCCTGGGTCATGTCTGGCCTCGGGAGATCAACACGTCGCAGCCCCACCTAGACTCAACAGAGAGGTCAGCACACCGGTCTAAATCCTATGCGCAGGGGTCTGGGCCCATCGCCCATTGCACACCTACACGTTGCGTACGCGGCCGGTGAGCAGACCTAGCCTCCCTTATACAAGAGCAGGCATTCCAGTCCAACCCGGCGCGCGCCGCCCAGTCGGTGACTTCAAAAAGACCTTCGGCTGATATCACGACGCCGGTTGCCCATATCTTGTCCCACGTGGCGGTTAGTGCGTATAAGGTCAACGACCCAACTCAGATCGAATACCAAGATATCGTTAAGCGTGTTATTATGAAGTAACCGCGGACGCCGACCAGGGCCAGGCCCACCTCTCTCCTAGGTGGTCTCAACCTGCCCTGTCGCTCCGCCACAAAGATCCACAGAGAGGGCGGTCGGGACAAAGGTCCTTTCAGCCCCCAATTCGTGAATCACTCGCGGGTACTCTATGAGCCGACCCGACTTTAGTCACCACATGTATCATGTATAAAGTATATAGTATATACCCGTGATCACCTCCCGGGTTATCACGGCCCGATAGTATAGCATAGAAGACGGACAAGAATGTAGGGCCAATGATGGAATACTAGCATCCTATACTAAGCATTTAGGATTGCAGGTAAGGGTAACAACTGTAGCAACAATGACAGGCTATGCAGCAGAATAGGATTAACGGAAAGCAGTAACATGCTATACTACTCTAATGCAAGCAGTATAGAGAAGAATAGGTGATATCTGGTGATCAAGGGGGGGGGCTTGCCTGGTTGCTCTGGCAAGAGAAGGGTTCGTCGTCGATGTAGTCGATCATAGGGGTACCGGCAGCGGTCTCGGGGTCTACCGGAAAGAAGTAACGGAGGGAGAACACAATAAATAACAGAACAATCAAAGCATCACAAAGCATAACATGGCAATAAGCGGTGCTAGGGGCGACCTAACGTAGTAGGAGCTGATACTGACGACGGGGGGAAACATCCGGGAAGGTATCCCCAGTGTTTCACGTTTTCAGACAGATGAACCGGAGGGGGAAAGTTGCGTGTTCACTATGCTAGGGATGTGTGGCAGATGAATGGGCTGCGCATTCGGATTCTTCTCGTCGTTCTAAGCAACTTTCATGTACAAAGTATTTTCATCCGAGTTATGGTTTATTTTATATTAATTTTCAAAGGATTTAATCAATTTTCTAGATATAATAAATTAATTTCATTCAAAAATTAATTCATGTGTCAGCATGACGTCAGCAGTTGACCGTTGACTAGGTCAACCTGACAGGTGGGTCCCACCTGTCAGGGACTGTTTTGCTAATTAACAGTAGTTAGTTAGGTTAATTAGTTATTAGGTTAATTAATCTTAATTAGTTAATTTAAACATAATTAGTTAAGTTGATTAATTGATTAATTATTTAATATTTTTATTTCTTATTATTATTATTTTAAATTCCTTTTTTTAATAAACGTTCTCGGGCATGGGCCCCTCATGTCATTGGCCCAGAGGCCTAGCGGGCATAGGGCGGTGCGGTTAACGGGGCGGATGCCCGAACGAGGGGCGAACCGGGCAGCGGCGGGGGAACACGGGCGCCAGAGCACGCCGGCGGCCAGGGCGGGGCTCGCCGGCCGGCCATTTCTGGCGAAGGAAGCCGGCGAAGGAGGGGTCGCCGGAGGCAGCAGCAGGCGCGCTGCGGCCTCGCGCGAGGCGAGGTGGTCGCCGGGCGCGACCACGGCGAGCAAGGCGGTCGGGCGGGAGGGCAGGGGCGCGTGCAGGGTCCGCGAGTGGAGGGAGAGGCTGGCGCGGCAAGAGGGAACGGGAGGAGCCGCGCCGCAAGCCGCAGCAATAGGGCCGCGGTGGGGAAGGTGAGCGCGTGCGCGGTCAGGTTGCAGGGCGAGGTCAGGGTGGTTCGCGCAGCGGCGAGCGAGCGAGGCGGGGCTCACGGCGACGGGCACGGCGCACGCAAGCCAAGCGCGGGGCTGGCGGGCGTGTTCGCGAGGAGGGGGAGCAAAGGCGGGGCTTGGCGGCGGAACCGGCAAGGGGCGTGGTCGGCGCGACTACAGGCAGCGGTGGGCGAAGGCGGCAGCGGTTCATAGCAAGCAGCAGCAGAGCGAGGTGCGGGCGCGCGCGCTTTGGCGTGGCCAGGAGCAGGGGCGGCCACGGCGCGGGCGCAGCACGTGCGGGTGCGACGTCGCG
>NC_057805.1:293130508-293139222 GCF_018294505.1 Triticum aestivum
CGTGGCGGCGCGTGGCTCCGGCCATGTGCCTCCGGCGACGACGGCGTGTCGTGCGGGACGGGCGGCGCAGTCGAATCGTGCCCCCGGTCTGATCCAGATCGGGGGGAGGGAGAGAGCGAGTGGGGGAAGTGGGTGTCGGTGGGTTAGGGTTTCGGGAGTGGGGGGTTATGGGGAGTGCGGGGGTGGGCTGGCCGGTTGGGCCTTTGCCCAGTTGGGCTAGCCAGCTGGGCCACGGTTGGCCAGTAGTTTTTTTTGTTTTTGTTTTTTTATTCATTTATTTATTTTCTTTTACTGTTTTTTTATCTTAGAGCATTTTAGTATTTTCTAAATAATTGTTTTCGTCACTATAATTACCTATGTAATATTTGGCACAGACCGAACATTTTAGTTTTATTGTTTGAAAATTTTTGTTGTTTGCCATTAATTAAAATTTGAATCTGTATCGTTTTGAACTAACGTGAGTTTATCAACAGTAACCGAGGTGATGTGGCATCATTAGCAGAGGTTTACTGTAGCTTAATTATCCGGGCGTCACAATTCTCCTCCACTAGAAGAAATCTCGTCCCGAGATTTAGGAGCTGGAGTAAGGGGGAAGGGATATGGTTACGAAATGCTAACGGATCTTCTCAGTCTTGGTCGCTCTTCTCGAAGAGTTTGATCCATAGTGTTAATGTCTTCATTTCTCTGCATCAATGCATCATGATGAAGTTGCCGTCGTTCCTTCAGGATCTTCATCGTACTTACGAAAAGGATAAGGGGTAGCTTCACAAGGTCAGACCTCTACAAGGCTGCTTATCTGGTAGATAATATTAGGGAAGGTGGTGGAAAGTAACTCTCGAATTGAAACCTTAGAAAATATCGAGAGCAAGGTAAGAAGGTATCATGAGAAGTTTCGAGCGGGCACGCAATCTTTCGGTGCCTGAAACGGGGCGTGAAAGGGGTTCAAATCAACGGGAATAAGTATTGTGTCTGATTCCAAAGTAGATTACAAGGAAGGTGACCCCATGAATTACATACGAAGTCAAGCGCGAGGAATAACTTTGGCAACAGGGGTGTACAGGAGAGTCAGGTTTTGATCCTGTGGAGCTTGTGGGTTATGGGCCCACCATGTGGGTTAAAGTAGGAAGGGCGGTGACATCTTGCACAGTCATGATAGCAAGGCATGTCAGCGGGTAGCCTGTTAGTTATATGTCAGCAACAACGTCGGTACTAAGGGCGAGGGACGAAGAGAACCTTTTTCCTGCTTGTTGAAATGAGGCGGACCAATAGGCAAAGTTCTCATCCATCGGTGGTTACCGGAATGTCATCAACAATAGTAACAGGGTCTTACTGACAGAGTTCTACATCGAGGTGTTTGCACAAGCAGGGAATTATTACTGCTTATATCATATAGATCATCGAAAGGGTTTAAACAAACCAATCGAAAGGGAAAAGTGTCTATCAGATTTAATCAGAACAATGGACAGAAAAAATGTGTTTAAACACATAATTCAGGGGTATATCCTTCCCAACGACAAGCAGAATGATATCCATGACAGGATAGAAAGTAGAAAACCATTTAGGTAAGGGGAGAGGAATTTCATGACATTACCCAAACAACGGTGTTTGGATAAATGATAAAGAAAATTTAGCATTGTGCTTCAAATGTTCTTATTGAAAAACGGAATACCACAGACATGCTTCGAGATATCATTGGCATGGTCTTACAAAGGTCCGACTTTGGATACAAAGGATCCATCGGAAACAACTTATAGAATAAGTCTTACAATTTCCTCATGGAAGAATGGATAACCTTGCTAAAAGGAAACTATAACAATAGGTCCTCCAGTCAGATGTGCTAGGCATGACATCACCTTACCGGGTCACATAAAGACCATTGTTATAACTCTTGGGAATATGCTCCAACCATCATATCTGACCGAGATTCAGATCTGATTGGTGTCAGGATACCTCAAGCTCAGGATGCCTGAGAGGAAGAGGTGCAACACAATTGACGAGATGACATTATATGATTCTTGGGAAATGAACTATGAAAACGAGTTCCGAAACAAGAGTTCATCATTAAACCAAGGAGAGGATGAGGAGGTGGCTGGTGGACTCAACGATAATTCATCGAGACTTCCAAAAGGATGGATTTCCACAATTGCGTGAACACAGAGATATCATTTGTCAGATCAAATGACTTAATGATGTATGCTGGAGGAAAACATTCACAATTAAACATTGGTTGAAAGATGCTCCCAAAATATGGCCTTAGGTAGCATGATCAATGTTAGAATGGTGATTCAGTAATCAATAGTCTATGAATGAACGGTCAACCAATAACTTCAAAGCAATAGGGTTGCTAGAAGGGCAGAATCCAAGCTACACCGTTCGCTTGTTGGTATCCCGGTTAGAATCTACACGGAAACCAAGAAATGAACGCAAATGGCGAGAGGTATTACCATATCAAGAATTCTTAAGAGGTGGAGCAATTCTCACAACATTATTGACATAACAAATGGTAATACTCCAAGGTAGATCATAACACCAGCTGGATAGAAAGGAACTCAAGGTACTACACGAGACATGAACAAGTTTGTGTTGGAGGGAAGGCAATAAAGTTGCCGATGATAACACAAATCATCGAGGGGAAAGGAGGTTATTTCTCATTAAGAATTCGATAGAGATCTCGGAAGAACCCAGAATGTTGATGATGATCACGACACCTTTGTCGAGAGATTTCATGAAGATGTACTCGATCGGCGATGACATCAAGTCAAAGGAATGATGAAGCGAAAGGTTAGTGGAACCAAGGGTACGACACAAACTCCAAACCGAGCTTGTTGTTCAAATAAAAATGATATGATGAGGAAGAATGATGTAAGCTTAGCTCATCGTCAAAAATTATGCTCCGGGAAGGACCAAGTAGCACAGTTAAAATTTAGCACGATAATGATATAGCCGATCAGGCTTGGGATGACTTGAAGGTTTATTAAACTCGTAAGCAACGAAAATTACTTAGAGTTATTGAATCAGAGTGCGGACTCGATTCACTATTTGGCGTTCTCGGTTGACGACAACCCAGAACCTAGGAAAACTGGAGTCGGTGAGAAAGAACAATTGATGAAGAACCCATAAGAAGCTATGCAGTTCCATGATATTCTCGAGATACCAGAGTGTAATACTCGACGGGAGATCAAAGTAAAGGTTGGTCTGGGGTATTGATCCGCAGAAGACAAATGCTTAAACTTGCCCGAGAAATGGGTACAAAGAAGAACAATATGGTCGAAACCATAGCTGCAAGGGATTCAACTTAATGACAACGGAAGAATTGCCCAAATGAATAAATATTTTGTAAGAAGCTTCCATGATAAGTTCCACATCGGGTCCATGGGCATGAACACAAGTTCAAGGTCGACTCCCACTTCTTCAATGCATAACCTTTCATTCACTGCTCTAGATAAAAATGATTTCAGTGTCAAAACCTACCTGGTGAATTACCAGAGGAGTATGACCCGTGAAAACTTTCGGGTTCACACAGATTAAGGAAGGCATAGGTTCAACCCATCGGGGCTTCTTAGAACATATACCATGAACTTCAGGAGTAAATAACACAAGCTCAAAAGTTGAGCATGGTTGACAAGAGTAGATGATACAATTTACCAAATGCATTATGTATCAGGTAAAGAATCACAAGAATTTTGGTCATCAAGGACACTGTTGGATAATAACCCGGCAATGGGTATGTCGGTCCACAACGGGGCTGATGTGAGTATCGGAACTCAATCACAGAAAGAAGGAATGCCAAGGCATCAGATTATAGAAACAACTGACTAATTCAAAGCTTAATGCAAAGAATTTTTTTGATTTCCAAATCAAGGGATCAGAAGCAATCGTTATGATCGAAAATGAATAAGTTCAATAGACTTAAAAGCACAACCGATCAAGGCATTGATTGGTCAAGAACCAGCTCATATCCAAATGACGTATGAGCCGGAAGGATAATCCTAGGATTCGACTGATGATTGTGAACATTCACAACTTATTGAATCAATGGAATCAAGAATGATAGTGACAAGGGATGCCAATAGGATTACTATACTTATGGGATTAACCATAATGCAAGCAAGCAAGAATTTCAAAAGCAATAAGTTGCTAAGGATTTTCGGAAGACCGGATATTCTTTTGAAGAACTTAGTGAAACACACAAACAACTAGGGATGGGCGGATACTCGGTAAGTGCGAGAAATTATCCGCAGGGGTGTTTATGTGGATAATGAACTGCAAGGCAGTAGGCACAAAGTATTCTCGAAATAAGAGAGAGAATTTCCGAGGTATCTTGTAATAGAAAGATCAATGGGATTGAAATGGCAAGTGTATGTAGTTATCCATAATGATATAACAGTGGTAGGGAATTTTGCAAAGGCGGTGGGCACAAGTGTCTCGAGAGAACATCGGAGATTATCTTCGGAATCTTCTAGTGCAGCAGGCGATCATCTGTAATAAGGGGAACTCCGGCTGGATGTGATCACGAGATCCTAATGTTAGAGTTAGTAAAACCATTTTAACCCGAATAGAAGAGAGTTCAAAGTCCCAGAGTACAGACGAGGAATAAAAGATCCTAATACCACCCAATGGCTACGTGGGCCCGTAAGACAAACAGCCATGTTAGTAAAAAGTTTTGAAATGACTAGACGGCCAAGGAGTTTGGATGGGGAATTCCTACAGGCAGTCGGCTCTGATACCAACTTGTGACGCCCCTGATTCAATCGTACACTAATCATACACGCAAACGTGTACGATCAAGATCAGGGACTCACGTGAAGATATCACAACACAACTCTAAAAATAAGATAAGTCATACAAGCATCATAATACAAGCCAGGGGCCTCGAGGGCTCGAATACAAGTGCTCGATCATAGACGAGTCAGCAGAAGCAACAATATCTGAGTACAGACATAAGTTAAACAAGTTTGCCTTAAAAAGGCTAGCACAAACTGGGATACAGATCGAAAGAGGCGCAGGCCTCCTGTCTGGGATCTTCCTAAACTACTCCTGGTCATCGTCAGCGGCCTACACGTAGTAGTAGGCACCTCCGGTGTAGTAGGAGTCGTCGTCGACGGTGGTGTCTGGCTCCTGGGCTCCAGCATCTGGTTGCGACAACCAGGTAGAATGGAAAGGGGGAAAAGAGGGAGAAAAGCAACCGTGAGTACTCATCCAAAGCACTCGCAAGCAAGGATCTACACTACATATGCATGGGTATCTATGTAAAGGGGCAATATCGGTGGACTAAACTGCAGAATGCCAGAATAAGAGGGGGATAGCTAATCCTATCGAAGACTACACTTCTGGCAGCCTCCATCTTGCAGCATGTAAAAGAGAGCAGATGGTAAGTTCACCAAGTAGCATCGTATAGCATAAATCCTACCCGGCGATCCTCCCCTCGTCGCCCTGTGTGAGAGCGATCACCGGGTTATATCTGGCACTTGGAAGGGTGTGTTTTATTAAGTATCCAGCTCTACTTGTCATAAGGTCAAGGTACAACTCCGGGTCGCCTGTTACCGTGCACACGGCTATTCGAATAGATCAACTTCCCTGCAGGGGTGCACCACATTACCCGACACACTCGATCCCTCTGGCCGGGCACACTTTCCTCGGTCATGTCTGGCCTCGGGAGATCAACACGTCGCAGCCCCACCTAGACTCAATAGAGAGGTCAGCACGCCGGTCTAAATCCTATGCGCGCAGGGGTCTGGGCCCATCGCCCATTGCACACCTGCATGTTGCGTACGCGGTCGGTGAGTAGACCTAGCCTCCCTTATACAAGAGCAGGCATTCCAGTCCAAACCGGCGCGCGCTGCTCAGTCGCTGATGTCAAAAAGAGCTTCGGCTGATACCACGACGTCGGTTGCCCATATCTTGTCCCACGTGGCGGTTAGTGCGTATAAGGTCAACGACCCAACTAAGATCAAGTACCAAGATCTCGTTAAGCATGTTATTATGAAGTAACCGCGGACGCCGACCAGGGCTAGGCCCACCTCTCTCCTAGGTGGTCTCAACCTGCCCTGTCGCTCCGCCACAAAGATCCACACAGAGGGCGGTCGGGACAAAGGTCCTTTCAGCCCCCAATCCGTGAATCGCTCGCGGGTACTCTACGAGCCGACCCGACTTTAGTCACCACATGTATCATGTATAAAGTATATAGTATGTACCCGTGATCACCTCCCGAGTGATCACGGCCCGATAGTATAGCATAGCAGACGGACAAGAATGTAGGGCCAATGATGGAATACTAGCATCCTATACTAAGCATTTAGGATTGCAGGTAAGGGTAACAACTGTAGCAACAATGACAGGCTATGCAGCAGAATAGTATTAACGGAAAGCAGTAACATGCTATACTACTCTAATGCAAGCAGTATAGAGAAGAATAGGTGATATCTGGTGATCAATGGGGGGGCTTGCCTGGTTGCTCTGGCAAGAGAAGGGTTCGTCGTCGATGTAGTCGATCATAGGGGTACCGGCAGCGGTCTCGGGGTCTACCGGAAAGAAGTAACGGAGGGAGAACACGGTAAATAACAGAACAATCAAAGCATCGCACAGCATAACATGGCAATAAGCGGTGCTAGGGGTGACCTAACGTAGTAGGAGGTGATACTGACGAAGGGGGGAAACATCCGGGAAAGTATCCCCGGTGTTTCATGTTTTCACACAGATGAACCGGATGGGGGAAAGTTGCGTGTTCGCTATGCTAGGGATGTGTGGCGGACGATTGGGCTGCGTATTCGGATTCGTCTCGTCGTTCTGAGCAACTTTCATGTACAAAGTATTTTCATCCGAGTTATGGTTTATTTTATATTAATTTTCAAAGGATTTAATCAATTTTCTAGATATAATAAATTAATTTAATTCGAAAATTAATTCATGTGTCAGCATGACGTCAACATGACATCAGCAGTCAACGTTCACCGTTGACTTGGTCAACCTGACAGGTGGGTCCCACCTGTCATGGACTGTTTAGCTAATTAACAGTAGTTAGTTAGGTTAATTAGTTATTAGGTTAATTAATCTTAATTAGTTAATTTAAACATAATTAATTGGGATAATTAGATTTATGCCCCTAGTTGTGTCCCACTCGTCTGTTTTACCCCTAATTCCCAAAAGTCACTGGTTCTGTCCAAGTCACTTTGCTCCTATTATGCTTTTGCCCTTTGACCGTTTGACCATCAGTTTGAAAACTTCATAACTAATTCATACTAAATCAGAAAAATGCAAATAAGATACCAAAATGTTTAGAAAAACATCACCTATATGTCAGTGTCATTTGCATTCGTGAAAAAAGTGTTGGAAAGTACTCATCCGAGTTTTAGCTCTTATGCTACCACCATGAATAGTAAAATCTAAAAAAGTTCAAATTTTTTATTAAAAAATTGGTGGCAAAGAATGACAAATGTTTTAAGTGCCTGCCAAGTTTCATCAGGGAATAACATTCGTGGGTGCCGCGGCAAAAAAAACAATCAGCACTCCAAAATAGATTTTTTTTGCCACGACTTCCACGAATGTCGTTCCCTAATGAAACTTGGCAAGAATTTAGAACATTTGTTGTTCTTCGCCACCATATTTTTTTTGAATTTTTTAGAGTTCACTATTCATGGTGGTATCAAAAGAGCTAAAACTCGGATGTGCACTTTCCAACACTTTTTTCATGAATGCAAATGACACTGACATATAGGTGATGTTTTTCTGAACATTTTGGTATCTTATTTGCATTTTTCTGATTCAGTATGAATTAGTTATGAAGTTTTCAAACTGAAGGTCAAACGGTCAAAGGGCAAAAGCATAAGAGGAGCAAAGTGACTTGGACAGAACCGGTGACTTTTGAGAATTAGGGGTAAAACAGACGAGTGGGACACAACTAGGGGCATAAATCTAATTATCCCTAATTAATTAAGTTGATTAATTGATTAATTATTTAATATTTTTATTTCCTATTATTATTATTTTTAATTCCTTTTTTAATAAACGTTCTGGGGCGTGGGCCCCTCATGTCATTGGCCCAGAGGCCTAGCGGGCACAGGGCGGTGCGGTTAACGGGGCGAACCGGGCCGCGGCGGGGGAACACGGGCGCCAGAGCACGCCGGTGGCCAGGGCGGGGCTCGCCGGCCGGCCATTTCCGGCGAAGGAAGCCGGCGTAGGAGGGCTCGCCGGAGGCAGCAGCAGGCGCGCTGCGGCCTCGCGCGAGGCGAGGTGGTCGCCGGGCGCGACCACGGTGAGCAAGGCGGTCGCACGGGAGGGCAGGGGCCCGTGCAGGGTCCGCGAGCGAAGGGAGAGGCTGGCGCGGCAAGAGGGAACGGGAGGGGCCGCGCCGCAAGCCGCAGCAGCAGGGCCGCGGTAGGGAAGGTGAGCGCGTGCGCGGTCAGGTTGCAGGGGCGAGGTCAGGGGTGGTTCGCGCAGCGGCGAGCGAGCGAGGCGGGGCTCACGGCGACGGGGGCGGTGGACGCGAGCCAAGCGCGGGGCTGGCGGGCGTGTTCGCGAGGAGGGGGAGCAAAGGCGGGGCTTGGCGGCGAAGCCGGCAAGGGGCATGGTCGGCGCGACTACAGGCAGCGGTGGGCGAAGGCGGCAGCGGTTCATAGCAAGCAGCAGCATAGCGAGGTGCAGGAGCGCGCGCGCTTTGGCGCGGCCAGGAGCAGGGGGCCGGCCACGGCGCGGGCGCAGTGCGTGCGGGCGCGACG
>NC_057805.1:293139701-293171057 GCF_018294505.1 Triticum aestivum
GGGCAGCGACGGAGTTGTGGCGGCGCGTGGCTCCGGCGATGTGGCTCCGGCGACGACGGCGTGTCGCGCGGGACGGGCGGCGCAGTCGAATTGTGCCCCCGATCCGATCCAGATCGGGGGGGCAAGAGGGAATGGGGGGAAGTGGGTGTCGGTGGGTTAGGGTTTCGGGAGTGGGGGGTTATGGGGAGTGCGGGGGTGGGCTGGCCGGTTGGGCCTTTGCCCAGTTGGGCTGGCCAGCTGGGCCACGGTTGGCCCAGTAGTTTGTTTTGTTTTTGTTTTTTTATTCTTTTATTTATTTTCTTTTACTGTTTTTTATCTTAGAGCATTTTAGTATTTTCTAAACAATTGTTTTCTTCACTATAATTACCTATGTAATATTTGGCACATACCGAACATTTTAGTTTTATTGTTTGAAAATTTTTGTTGTTTGCCATTAATTAAAATTTGAATCTGTATCGTTTTGAACTAACGCGAGTTTATCAAAAATAACCGAGGTGACGTGGCATCATTAGCAGAGGTTTACTGTAGCTTAATTATCCGGGCGTCACAGTCGGCCTCCTATGGCGCGCCCCATGAGGAGTCCTACTCCCACCGGGAGTAGGACTCCCCCCTTCCAAGTAGGAGTAGGAGAGGGGAAGGAAGGGAGAGAGGGAGAGAAGGAAAGGGGGGCGTCGCCCCCCTCCTTGTCCAATTCGGACTAGAGGGGGAGGGGGTGCGCGGCTGCCCAGGCCGCCCCTCCTCTTCTCCCACTAAGGCCCATTAGGCCCAACATACTCCCCGGTAACCCCCCGGTACTCCGGTATATGTCTGAAACCTCCCGAAACACTTCCGGTGTCCGAACGTAGTCGTCCAATATATCAATCTTTATGTCTCGACCATTTCGAGACTCCTCGTCATGTCCGTGATCATATCCGGGACTCTGAACTACCTTCGGTACATCAAAACACAAAAACTCATAATACCGAACGTTAAGCATGCGTGCCCTATGGGTTCGAGAACTATGTAGACATGACCGAGACACGTCTCCGGTCAACAACCAATAGCGGAACCTGGATGTTCATATTGGCTCCTACATATTCTACGAAGATCTTTATCGGTCAAACTGCATAACAATATACGTTGTTCCCTTTGTCATCGGTATGTTACTTGCCCGAGATTCTATCGTCGGTATCTCAATAACTAGTTCAATCTCGTTACCGGCAAGTCTATTTACTCGTTCCATAATGCATATTCCCGCAACTAACTCATTAGTCACATTGCTTGCAAGGCTTATAGTGATGTGCATTACCGAGAGGGCCCAGAGATACCTCTCCGACAATCGGAGTGACAAATCCTAATCTCGATCTATGCCAACTCAACAAGTACCATCGAAGACACCTGTAGAGCACCTTTATAATCACCCAGTTACGTTGTGACGTTTGGTAGCACACAAAGTGTTCTTCTGGTATTCGGGAGTTGCATAATCTCTTAGTCATAGGAACATGTATAAGTCATGAAGAAAGCAATAGCAACATACTAAACGATCAAGTGCTAAGCTAACGGAATGGGTCAAGTCAATCACATCGTTCTCTAATGATGTGATCCTGTTAATCAAATGATAAATCATGTCTATGGCTAGGAAACTTAACCATCTTTGATTCAGTGAGCTAGTCAAGTAGAGGCATACTAGTGACGCTGTGTTTGTCTATGTATTCACACATGTACTAAGTTTCTGGTTAATACAATTCTAGCATGAATAATAAACATTTATCATGAAATAAGGAAATAAATAATAAATTTATTATTGCCTCTAGGGCATATTTCCTTCAGTCTCCCACTTGCACTAGAGTCAATAATCTAGTTCACATCGCCATGTGATTTAACACCAATAGTTCACATCACCATGTGATTAACACCCATAGTTCACATCGCCATGTGACCAACACTCAAAGGGTTTACTTAGAGTCAGTCATCTTAGTTCACATTGCCATGTGATTAACACCCAAAGAGTACTAAGGTGTGATCATGTTTTGCTTGTGAGAGAAGTTTAGTCAACGGGTCTGCCATATTCAGATATGTGTGTATTTTACAAATTTCTATGTCAACAATGCTCTGCACGGAGCTACTCTAGCTAATTGCTCCCACTTTCAATGTGTATCCAGATTGAGATTTAGAGTCATCTGGATCAGTGTCAAAACTTGCATCGACGTAACCCTTTATGACGAACCTTTTGTCACCTCCATAATCGAGAAACATATCCTTATTCCACTAAGGATAATTTTGACCGCTGTCCAGTGATCTACTCCTAGATCACTATTGTACTCCCTTGCCAAACTCAGTGCAAGGTATACAATAGGTCTGGTACACAGCATGGCATACTTTATAGAACCTATGGTTGAGGCATAGGGAATGACTTTCATTCTCTCTCTATCTTCTACCGTGGTCGGGCTTTGAGTCTTACTCAACTTCACACCTTGCAACACATGCAAGAACTTCTTCTTTGACTGTTTCATTTTGAACTACTTCAAAATCTTGTCAAGGTATGTACTCATTGAAAAAACTTATCAAGCGTCTTGATCTATCTCTATAGATCTTGATGCTCAATATGTAAGCAGCTTCACCAAGGTCTTTCTTTGAAAAAACTCCTTTCTAATACTCCTTTATGCTTTCCAGAAAATTCTACATTATTTCCGATCAACAATATGTCATTCACATATACTTATCAGAAATGTTGTAGTGCTCCCACTCACTTTCTTGTAAATACAGGCTTCACCGCAAGTCTGTATAAAACTATATGCTTTGATCAACTCATCAAAGCGTATATTCCAACTCCGAGATGCTTGCACCAGTCCATAGATGGATCGCTGGAGCTTGCAAATTTTGTTAGCACCTTTAGGATTGACAAAACCTTCTGGTTGCACCATATACAACTCTTCTTTAAGAAATCCATTAGAAGAATGTAGTTTTGACATCCATTTGCCAGATTTCATAAAATGTGGCAATTTGCTAACATGATTCGGACAGACTTAAGCATCGCTACGAGTGAGAAAATCTCATCGTAGTCAACACCTTGAACTTTGTCAAAAACCTTTTTCGACAAGTCTAGCTTTGTAGATAGTAACACAACTATCAGCGTCCGTCTTCCTCTTGAAGATCCATTTATTTTCTATGGCTTGTCGATCATCGAGCAAGTCAACCAAAGTCCACACTTTGTTCTCATACATGGATCCCATCTCAGATTTCATGGCCTCAAGCCATTTCGCGGAATCTGGGCTCATCATCGCTTCCTCATAGTTCGCAGGTTCGTCATGGTCAAGTAACATGACCTCCAGAACAGGATTACCGTACCACTCTGGTGCGGATCTCACTCTGGTTGACCTACGAGGTTTGGTAGTAACTTGATCTGAAGTTACATGATCATCATCATTAGCTTCCTCACTAATTGGTGTAGGAGTCACAGGAACATATTTCTGTGATGAACTACTTTCCAATAAGGGAGCAGGTACAGTTACCTCATCAATTTCTACTTTCCTCCCACTCACTTCTTTCGAGAGAAACTCCTTCTATAGAAAGGATCCATTCTTAGCAACAAATGTCTTGCCTCCAGATCTGTGATAGAAGGTGTACCCAACTGTCTCCATTGGGTATCCTATGAAGACACATTTCTCCGATTTGGGTTTGAGCTTATCAGGATGAAACTTTTTAACATAAGCATCGCAACCCCAAACTTTAAGAAACGACAACTTTGGTTTCTTGCCAAACCACAGTTCATATGGTGTCATCTCAACGGATTTAGATAGTGCCCTATTTAACGTGAATGTAGTTGTCTCTAATGCATAACCCCAAAAACGATAGTGGTAAATCGGTAAGAGACATCATAGATTGCACTATATCCAATAAAGTATGGTTATGACGTTCGGACACACCATTACGCTGTGGTGTTTCGGGTGGCGTGAGTTGTGAAACTATTCCGCATTGTTTCAAATGAAGACAAAACTCGTAACTCAAATATTCTCCTCCACGATCAGATTGTAGAAACTTTATTTTCTTGTTACGATGATTTTCCACTTCACTCTGAAATTCTTTGAACTTTTCAAATGTTTCATATTTATGTTTCATCAAGTGGATATACCCATATCTGCTCAAATCATCTGTGAAGGTCAGAAAATAACGATACCCGCCGCGAGCCTCAACACTCATCGGACTGCATACATCAGTATGTATTATTTCCAACAAGTCTGTTGCTCACTCCATTGTTCTGGAGAACGGAGTCTTAGTCATCTTGCCCATGAGGCATGGTTCGCAAGCATCAACTGGTTCATAATCAAGTGATTCCAAAAGCCCATCAGCGTGGATTTTCTTCATGCGCTTTACACCAGTATGACCTAAACGGCAGTGCCACAAATAAGTTGCACTATCATTATTAACTTTGCATCTTTTGGCTTCAATATTATGAATATGTGTATCACTACGATCGAGATTCAATAAACCATTCACCTTGGGTGTATGACCATTGAAGGTTTTATTCATGTAAACAGAACAACAATTATTCTCTGACTTTAAATGAATAACCGTATTGCAATAAACATGATCAAATCATATTCATGATTAACGCAAACACCAAATAACATTTATTTAGGTTCAACACTAATCCCGAAAGTATAGGGAGTGTGCGATGATGATCATATCAATCTTGGAACCACTTCCAACACACATCGACGCTTCACCCTTAACTAGTCTCTGTTCATTCTGCAACTCATGTTTCGAGTTGCTAATCTTAGCAACTGAACTAGTATCAAATACTGAGGGGTTGCTATAAACACTAGTAAAGTACACATCAATAACATGTATATCAAATATGCCTTTGTTCACTTTGCCATCCTTCTTATCCGCCAAATACTTGGGGCAGTTCTGCTTCCAGTGACCAGTCCCTTTGTAGTGGAAGCACTTAGTCTCAGGCTTAGGTCCAGACTTGGGCTTCTTCACTTGAGCAGCAACTTGCTTGCCGTCCTTCTTGAAGTTCCCCTTCTTCCCTTAGCCCTTTTCTTGAAACTAGTGGTCTTGTCAACCATCAACACTTGATGCTTTTCTTGATTTCTACCTTCGTCGATTTCAGCATCACGAAGAGCTTGGGAATCGTTTCCGTTATCCCTTGCATATTATAGTTCATCACAAAGTTCTAGTAACTTGGTGATAGTGACTAGAGAACTCTGTCAATCACTATCTTATCTGGAAGATTAACTCCCACTTGATTCAAGTGATTATAGTACTCAAACATTCTGAGCACATGCTCACTAGCTGAGCAATTCTCCTCCATCTTGTAGGCAAAGTGCTTGTCAAAGGTCTCATACTTTTCGACATGGGCATGAGTCTAAAATACTAATTTCAACTCTTGGAACATCTCATATGCTCCATGGCGTTCAAAACGTCTTTGAAGCCCCGATTCTAAGACGTAAATCATGGTGCACTAAACTATCAAGTAGTCATCATATCGAGCTTGCCAAACGTTCATAACGTCTGCATCTGCTCTTGCAATCGATCTGTCACCTAGCGGTGCATCAAGGACATAATTCTTCTGTGCAGAAATAAGGATAATCCTCAGATGACAGATCCAATCCGCATCATTGCTACTAACATCTTTCAACTTAGTTTTCTCTAGGAACATATCAAAAATAAAACAGGGGAGCTAAACGTGAGCTATTTATCTACAACATAGATATGCAAATACTATGAGGACTAAGTTCATGATAAATTAAAGTTCAATTAATCATATTACTTAAGAACTCCCACTTAGATAGACATCCCTCTAGTCATCTAAATGATCACGTGATCCAAATTAACTAAACCATGTCCGATCATCACGTGAGATGGAGTAGTTTACAATGGTGAACATCACTATGTTGATCATATCTACTATATGATTCACGCTCGACCTTTCGGTCTCTAGTGTTCCGAGGCCATATCTGCATATGCTAGGCTCGTCAAGTTTAACCCGAGTATTCTGCGTGTGCAAAACTGGCTTGCACCTGTTGTATGTGAACGTAGAGCTTATCACACCCGATCATCACGTGGTGTCTCGGCACGACAAACTTTCGCAGCGGTGCATACTCAGGAAGAACACTTATACCTTGAAACTTAGTGAGAGATCATCTTATAATGCTACCGTCGATCTAAGAAAAATAAGATGCATAAAAGATAAACATCACATGTAATCAATATAAGTGATATGATATGGCCATCATCATCTTGTGCCTTTGATCTCCATCTCCAAAGCACCGCATGATCACCATCGTCACCGGCGCGACACCTTGATCTCCATCGTAGCATCATTGTCGTCTCGCCAACTATTGCTTCTACGACTATCGCTACCGCTTAGTGATAAACTAAAGCAATTACATGGCGATTGCATTTCATACAATAAAGCGACAACCATATGGCTCCTGCCAGTTGCCGATAACTCTGTTACAAAACATGATCATCTCATACAATAAAATTTAGCATCATGTCTTGACCATATCACATCACAACATGCCCTGCAAAAACAAGTTAGACGTCCTCTACTTTGTTGTTGCAAGTTTTACGAGGCTGCTACGGGCTGAGCAAGAACCGTTCTTACCTATGCATCAAAACCACAACGATATTTCGTCAAGTATGTGCTGTTTTAACCTTCACAAGGACCGGGCGTAGCCACACTCGATTCAACTAAAGTTGGAGAAACTGACACCCGCCAGCCACCTATGTGCGAAGCACGTCGGTAGAACCAGTCTCGCGTAAGCGTACGCGTAATGTCGGTCCGGGCCGCTTCATCCAACAATATCGCCGAATCAAAGTATGACATGCTGGTAAGCAGTATGACTTGTATCGCCCCCAACTCACTTGTGTTCTACTCGTGCATATAACATCTACGCATAAACCTGGCTCGGATGCCACTGTTGGGGAACGTAGTAATTTCAAAAAAATCCTACGCACACGCAAGATCATGGTGATGCATAGCAACGAGAGGGGAGAGTGTCGTTCATGTACCCTTGTAGACCGTAAGCGGAAGTGTTATGAGAAAGCGGTTGATGTAGTCGTACGTCTTCACGAACCGACCAATCCAAGTACCGAACGCACGGCACCTCCGAGTTCAGCACACATTCAGCTCGGTGACGTCCCACGAACTTCGATCCAGAAGAGCTTCGAGGGAGAGTTCCGTCAACACGACGGCGTGATGACGGTGATGATGATGCTACCGACGCAGGGCTTTGCCTAAGCACCGCTACGATATGACCGAGGTGGACTATGGTGGAAGGGGCACCGCACACGGCTAAAAGATCAACTGATCAACTTGTGTCTCCAAGGGGTGCCCCCCTCCCCGTATATAAAGGAGTGGAGGAGGGTAAGGGGGCCGGCCTCCTATGGCGCGCCCTATGAGGAGTCCTACTCCCACCGGGAGTAGGACTCCCCCCTTCCAAGTAGGAGTAGGAGAGGGGAAGGAAGGGAGAGAGGGAGAGAAGGAAAGGGGGGCGCCCCCCCTCCTTGTCCAATTCGGACTAGAGGGGGAGGGGCGCGCAGCTGCCCTGGCCGCCCCTCCTCTTCTCCCACTAAGGCCCATTAGGCCCAATATACTCCCCGGGGGGTTCCGGTAACCCCCCGGTACTCCGGTATATGTCTGAAACCTCCCGAAACACTTCCGATATCCAAATATAGGTTTACAATATATCAATCTTTATGTCTTGACCATTTCGAGACTCCTCGTCATGTCCGTGATCACATCCGGGACTCTGAACTATCTTCGGTACATCAAAACACAAAAACTCATAATACCGATCGTCACCGAACGTTAAGCGTGCGGACCCTACGGGTTCGAGAACTATGTAGACATGACCGAGACACGTCTCCGGTCAATAACCAATAGCGGAACATGGATGTTCATATTGGCTCCTACATATTATACGAAGATCTTTATCGGTCAAACCGCAAAACAACATACGTTATTCCCTTTGTCATCGGTATGTTACTTGCCCGAGATTCAATCGTCGGTATCTCAATACCTAGTTCAATCTCGTTACCGGCAAGTCTCTTTAGTCGTTCCGTAATGCATCATCCCGCAACTAACTCATTAGTCACATTGCTTGCAAGGCTTATAGTGATGTGCATTATCGAGAGGGCCCAGAGATACCTCTCCGACAATCGGAGTGACAAATCCTAATCTCGATCTATGCCAACTCAGCAAGTACCATCGGAGACACTTGTAGAGCACCTTTATAATCACCCAGTTACGTTGTGCCGTTTGGTAGCACACAAAGTGTTCTTCCGGTATTCGGGAGTTGCATAATCTCATAGTCATAGGAACATGTATAAGTCATGAAGAAAGCAATATCAACATACTAAACGATCAAGTGCTAAGCTAACGGAATGGGTCAAGTCAATCACATCATTCTCTAATGATGTGATCCCGTTAATCAAATGACAACTCATGTCTATGGCTAGGAAACTTAACCATCTTTGATTCAACGAGCTAGTCAAGTAGAGGCATACTAGTGACGCTCTATTTGTCTATGTATTCACACATGTACTAAGTTTTCGGTTAATACAATTCTAGCATGAATAATAAACATTTATCATGAAATAAGGAAGTAAATAATAACTTTATTATTGCCTCTAGGACATATTTCCTTCAGCTTTGTTCCCTATATTTGCACCGGTGGTGAACTTTGATGCCCAGTGGATGTAATATGTGTAATAGCCGTGATAGCCTAGCGTAAGTTGCTTGCTTATTTATTTCCTTGTTGTCTTGTTTATTTGTTTGCTTGTAGTCAGTGCAGTTCTTTTCCCGCGGTTTGCTAGTGGCCGCAATAACCTATTTTTTAAAACTAGGCCACAATAACCATGGGCTACATATTTACTGTAGTTACCATGGGCCTCCTACGGGCTGTAGAAACAATGGGCCTCTAAGGGTCGTAGAAACAATGGGCCTTCTACGGGCCGTAGCATCAATGGGCCTTCTACGTGTCGTATGATCGATAGGCCAAATATGGGCCAATAACAGACCGCATTATGGGTCGTAAACGGGCTAGATTTGGAATCGTCCATTCATGGGCCGACAATAACGGACCATCGTTAATCGGTCATATTTGATGATGCTATGAAAATGGCCCAACGGATTAACGGGCCGCAAACGGGCCGATTGTAACAGCGGGCTGAATTTGGCCCACAAGCAGAAAAGGCCAATAACGGGCCGTAAGTAACCAAATGCTGGAAATGAGCCCAAGAATAAATGGGCCCTGAGAAGGCCGAAAGATAACACGGGTTGGAAATGGCCCAATGTAATAATGGGCCGTTAATGGGTATAAAGGGGTACACTGTTCATTGCGGGCCAGATTCACCACGAGCCGTTAATGGGCCAAGAGTTACAAATGGCCTCGTATGGGCCGAAAGACATCATGGGCCATACATGGGCCGGAAGTTACAATGGGCTGGAATCATATTGAACGGCCCAGATGAAGCTATTGGGATCAATTCCGATAGGCCGTAACGGGTCGTGAGTTAGTGGGTCGTAAATGGGCTATATATGAACATGCCGTTAACAAGCTTTCTGTGGGCCGACCCGTGACCTTTCGACCAAGTCAAACGGGCCGGCCTTTTCACCGGAATGGGCCTTTGTTGGGCCATGCCATGTGTCGACGTATCATAGGCGCCTCCTGTCCAATGAATGGATGACATCTATCCCAACTGTGAGCCAACACGTGTTTCCTCCGGCCAATGAGAATTTTACATGTGGAAAATCCTCATTGGTCCGGGCTATTAGCGGGTTATCAGATCCAAAACCGGACCCGATAGCTTAACGGCGACCCGTTATGGTGGACGCCACGTGTCGGTCACCCTTGACGAAAGCACTTCCATGACGCATGATTTATCGTCATGGAAGTGGACACTTCCGTGATGATAATTTTGGTAATGTCATGGAACACTTCTACGATAGCACAGGTATGACTATCTTGATTCTGTCATAAAATCGTCATGGATGTACATGCATGACAAAAAACATGACCTACTGTGACAAACACGTATCATCACGGAAGTGTCTTTTTTTGTAGTGTATGTAGGGAATCTATGAGAAAATGGAACCAATTTCTGCTTATTTTATAACTCCCCCAATCAATACTGAACTGACTGAATCTGATGTATCTAATCAAGTTTCCGGTGCAAACATACAAGCTCATGTTGTTCTTGAGCCTGAAGTGTCTAATGAACAAACTGCTAATGAACGATTTGATGCAAACATTTTACATGCTCCTGGTGATGAACATATAGTGTCTAATGAGGGATCTAATGCAAGCATTTTGCAAGCTCCCATTAAAGGATTTAGTGTCTAATTATGATCTACTATGTTGAGAGAGACATAGAGATTTGCAGGCATTGATGACAAGCAAATTATAGTACATTTTCATGGCTTGAGGAAACGTCGAGGCCATCTACCAGAAAGTCCACGTATCATGAGAACATAGCATAAATACTTTTCTAATCTGTTGTTTGAAACTATTGGCATACTTGTGCAGGATAGATATATTGATATGCAGTTTGCACTGGTTATAGGTGCAATTACACTTTGATATTTTCAGCCAGAGAACGAATAATTCAAGCAGGTACAGACCATGTTAGTAGTCCTTGTACACCATGTTGTATTTTGTGTTTTTTGGTGCTTGCATCATTTAGTGTTTTATAATCTGAACTACTTTGGATCATTAACTGGTTTTCAAAGTGCATGTAGCTTCACATTTCTCAAGTTATGTTGATTTCCGGAGTGCAAGTGCCTTCGTATTTTTTAAGTTAAATGTTCGCCCCTGGTAACTTGAATTCGTGGATCCGCCACTGCACACAAATCATACACGCAGGCCAGTACGAATTAAATGAAATGCAGGGACTTACGCTAGCTCATTGTACAGGCTCACTATAGCTCTGCTTGTGCTTGGGATGTTCCATGTACAAGTCCATGTTACCACTTCCTTGGATGTGCAGGCCTTGTGCTCCTTGCACCCCCCCTGCATTTTTGACACGGTGAATGGTTGATCATATAAGAGGAATCGACCTTGCTATTGTACCGGACGACACATACTTACAAGGTTATACGGGTGTGAAGGATCTGTACCAGATCCCGTAGCGCCATCATGCTTTGCTAAAATGGTTTTGCTTGTTTCACATGATATCTCCAAAAGAAACAAGAGTTAAAGTCAGAGTTGCATAGGTGTGTAAGCTAAGAGAGCAGTGAAAGGATATCCAAACATCGTCGGAACAGTGCACAAGGGAGTGATGTGTGGATACCTAGTTCCGGCCGGCGTTTGGGCATGCTCGCCTAGCTAGAGTGTGGGTCACTTCAGAGCCGTTGAGGGTGATGTGCTGGCGTTGGCTGGCCGCACACGGATGCAGATCTTGAGTGACAGCAGAGCGCTACGATGCGGTGGACGAGACCGTTGGTGAAGCCCCGACGGCCTCGGGGGGCGGAGGTGTGACGATGTGCTCGGTGAAGTAGCCCCGGTGAGGTGGGAGACGGCGTCGGTGAAGTGCACCTGATGCGGTGGAAGTCGGTGTTTGTGAGGCACGTCGGGTGTGGCGGCCGACGATGTCGGTGGACCACCTGGTGCGGTGGACGAGGGCGTAGATGAGGTAGCTCTGGTGCATTGGTGAAGCACGGCCATCGTCTTCGTTGTCGTCGTCCGGCACAAAGGTGGGGAAAGAGACGAGACGAGGGGCGATTCGAACTTTGCTTGGGTTGGCGGCGAATTAGGGATTTGTGCAATTTGGGCGCGGAAGGGGACGATGGAGAAGGGAGATTTTGCAGTGCTGGAATTTGGTCCGCCAGATATTTCAATCCGAAACATGGAAGCGCGAACTTATTTTGTCATCGTTCTTTTTTTTGGGGAGGAGGGGGGAGGGAGGGAGGGGGTGGGTGGCTGGGTGCTAAGCGTCCGTACGACACACGCGACAACCACGACACGACCCTGGTCTGCCTGGTGCGCCTACATTTGAGAATGCAAACGAATCTTCTTTCATTTGCAAACGAATCTGTATGTATTACCATGCCCGTGTTTTCCTTGCAAATAATTAGTCATTCGAAACGAGATACTATATATTAATTAATGAGGAGTTATTTGAAGAAAAAATTGAAATGGTATCAACGGTATCCACGCTAACGTGGATTAGAGTGTGTGTCACATCATTAGTTATTTGAATTAGAGTGTGTGTCACATAGAAATCTCCAATTCTAACGTGGATTTCGCATTTCACGGTATCCACGCTACTTTTTTAATACAAATTCATATGTATATGATGAACACCGTGGTAGTGATAAAACTTTGGATGGATTCAAACATATGACCTACAAAATAGCACAACAATCGAGTCAATGTCAACTTTTCCAAACCTAATATGGCACGAATTCGAAATAATTACCCATATGCATGGTCCTCAGTTCAAATCTTACAATGTACTCGGAATTGAATATCGATATTAAGTCTCGTACTATCTACATTCAAATGTTGTTTTTAGCCCCACCCCCCCCCTCGGCACACACGCTACATACTTCCTGTATCGATCAATCTTCCTTTCCTAACCACCTTAGGAAGCTATTGGTTTGCGACACACGTTCATTCTTTCTCGCCATGTTTTGATCTCTAACTCTCTCAACTACACAACCCCCTTTTTCCACTCTGTTACCAAATGTATTTACCTCGCACACCCGCCATTGCACCCCATGCCGAGCTCTCTCTTTCTCTCTCCCTCCCACCCTCTCTCGCTAGATACATGCATTGCCTATCTAGCCCCAAAACCTCTCGTGCGCACGCACGCACTTTGTCTATCTAGGTCACTCCCTAGAGACTATCTCACTCTTTCTTCCGCACGGCGGGCCACATTCACTCAATCTCGCTCTCTTTATCTGAGTCTTGATTAACCTCGTTTTCTTTCACACACAAATATATCTCCCTATTCGGGCCTCGATCGACACACTCTATACTCTCTCACGCAGATTGTCTATCTAGGTCAGTCCATCCAAGCCGCCCCCACTCTTTCGACCTCATGGCGGGCTACGCTTGCTCAATCTCTCTCTCTCGCTCGCTCTCTCCCTCTCTCTCTCTCTCTTTGTATGTCTCGATTGACCTCGCTCTTTCTCGGACACAAACGATATATCTCCATGTTTGAGCCCAATTCGACATATTCATATTGTATACTCTCTCACGCACATTGTCTATCTAGGTCACTCTCTCCAACCCATCTCACTCTTTCGATCGCACGACAACCCACACTCGCTCAATCTCTCTCCCTTTGTATATGTAATTGATTGACCTTGCTTCCTCCCACGCACAAAATATATCTACATGTGTGTGACTGGATCATCTCTCAAGCTCTATCTTACAGCCCTCACCCTTCCCAAAAGCTCAATCCAACAATATCTCTCAGAGCATATATATCTTTTCAATG
Organism: Triticum aestivum; assembly: GCF_018294505.1. Classification (NCBI taxonomy): domain Eukaryota; kingdom Viridiplantae; phylum Streptophyta; class Magnoliopsida; order Poales; family Poaceae; genus Triticum; species Triticum aestivum. Next base: position 293,153,139 of record NC_057805.1, read on the forward strand.
AATGTCGGACCACACTCACTTTGTCTCTCTATCTATATGTCTCTCGATTGACCTCGCTTTCTCACGCCATATCTTCCACACATTGAAGCTACCTCTCCATCCCTCACAAAGCCGGAGCTATTTACATTGCGAGGGGGACTCCAACCTTGGATTAATTTGTGTAGGCATTTATTCTGGTGGGTTTAGATTATATTTCCATAGCATTCGGCCCACAACTACTCCGAACACCGTTGCAACCCCCGCACCTCCCCCAATTGATTTCCCTCTGGCTCGGTCATCGCTCTCTCGCACGTCCTTTCTCGCCTTCAATGTCGCACCATGGTATTATTGCAAAAAACTCTGTTCTTCTCTTTAATTATTACAAATAAGCTACAAAACTACACACCGATAGTCCACCTGGAATGGAACAAATTTCGACCCATAAATTAAAGTGCTACAAACTACACACCGAGGGGCCCACCTGTCATGAAACAAATTTGGACCCATATACAAATTAAAAAATAAAGGACGAGGATCGAACATGCGACCAGGGCCTTCAAGCCGCACGTCAATAGGCAACATACGTAGAACAACAATGTTTGTTGTACCCCCCTTTGTTCATATAATGTTTTTATATTACCACGGCCTATTTAATGGATAACATGTAATATTATTTTTAGTACATTAGTGGGACCGGCTCGTTAGCATGTACTATTCACCTTCACTTACTGGTGGGTTCCATGTGTGCTCTATCTCTCTCTCCTCCCCTTCTGTGTTTAGACGCACGGGCAAACACGAAGAACTCGCGGGAGATGTTGTCGTTGACCATATCTGGACGCGTTCACAAGTTACGGCACCAGTTTCACGTACTAGTAGTACTATTAGTCAATGTGTACATGCAATGCACGTTAATTTGGAAGTATATTAAGTGCATGCGGATATTAAGTAGGATGTTATTTGCTTGTTATTATGTGATTAGCACTATTTTTGGCATGAAATTAACTACACTCTAAACGTGTTGAGCGCTCGACATTGAAGCAGTCTAGGTCGTTGGATGAGAAGGAATACATGTGGCTTGATGATGTTTTATATTTAATTTGATACGGCTCTAGCAGAACATTCAATCAATCAAACCATAGATTTCATTCAGTCTGAATCCGACTTTACATTCATACGACGATCGATCTAAAATAAACGGAAATGATAAACGTTCGGATTTTAAGCATGGCAATCTGAATGTTTTTCATGGAAAATTTAGATTACGCAGTGGCAGCAGGGGCGTCTTGCGGTGGGAAGCGGCTCCTCTGTCGTGCTCTGTGTGTCGTTGGGCCACTAACCGACGGCGACAGCGGCGTCTTACGCCGTTGTTGGCGTACTCCTGGACATTGGCCCTAGCTCCAAGGAAGGCCACAATGTTCTTGACTTCGGTCTCCAGGAGCGAGTCAACTGGCGGGAGGAGGCGACTGGCGTTGGTGCAAGGAAGCGGTCGAAGGCGGCCAACCTTGCCGTTGAGGGGGGCACTGGCACCCGCTCGGGGACAGGCACTGGCAACGGCGCGGCGGAGACATTCGTGTGCACGGGCACCGGCACGGGCGCGCACGTCAGTTCACGCGCAGGCGCTGGAAGGTGCACGGGCGTGCGCGTCAGTGCACGCGCAGGCGCATGCGCTGGTAGGTGCACGCGCGCGTGAAAGTCGGCGGGGACCTCATGGAACCCCGTGGCATCAAGCTCGGCAACAATGTGCGGCTCCCAGCCCATTAATGCCACGGGGATGGGCGCTGGCGCAGTCGGGGCGACGTTAGCCGGAACGGGAGCGGGGACAAGCGCGGCGTCTTCCCGCAAGGCCAGTTCAAGCTCGTCCCAAATATCCTTATGTTCTTGAGACTTCGGCTGGGTGTCTTCCTCAGAAAACTGGAAGATTAAGGGCAGACCATCGTGATGTGGCATGGCGTACAGTTAGGTCAGGCTGGTTGGAGGTAGACGACAAGAGAATGGGAGAGGAAGAGAGAAGATTGTAGCGATACCGGGTAGTGTGGGTTGATTTTAAACTACGGCGGCGGCGACATTAAAAGTGGGAGCGGTTGGGATGAAGGTGGGTGGCGGAGCCTGGTCAAAGGGATCGCCTCCTGGTGAGCCTGTGCAGCGGTCTGCTCGCACGCCTCCCTGTCAGCCGGCGCAGCGGTCTGCTCGCACGCCTCCCGTTGACTCACACGCTTGCTCGGACGGCACCTGCCGATGAGAAGCAGGACTCATGGCGGCACGTAAACGCCCACGGTTTCAATAGTGAAAGCGTTCGCCTTAACGTGGCAGGTCTTTGTTCCAAAATACCTTGGCTCTTCATTTGTGCAATTTCTCATAAGCAGCTTGTCTCAAATTGAAGAAAAAATCACGTGGGAATATTTGTGCCATATCACGTGACCATGCTCAGTTTCATGAATTTCTGGTCACTTTTGGATTTTCTGAAATTTAAAATCCAGGATTCGAAACAATATCATAACCTGCATCGTGCAATAAATTTTCAAGCGATACATCTTTCCTGTTGTATTTCTTAAGAAAGAATTTGGTCAAACATTTTGCTTAGTTAGACTTCAGACAAGTTATATATGCAAAGTAAAAGGATAATCCCTCCGTACCAGTGCATTGCCTGATATATTAACTAAGTACTAGGCACGAACAAAACGGGCTCAATTATGTGCTCATCCTGGTGTAGTACTCCTATTAGTACCAGGCAATGCAGTTGACGGGTGACCTTGGGTAGCGGCGACCAAGGGAATTAAACCGTGCTCGGCATGGTAGGTAACGTTGTCTAGTTACTAAAGCATACCCCCATTGTTCATCGGTAGTCATTATGGACCGGGGACATGAGGGGAATTTCCTAGGGCTGGAATTCTGGCCGCCAGATATTTTGACTCGAAACGCGGACGCTCGACTGGTTGGGGTTGGCTAATGTGCGTACCACGCACGCCACCAGAAGGACACGAGCCCTTTTTTTAGGATCAACACGAGCCAAGGTCTGGCTGGTACGCCGTTGGGTCCTACCATTCGAGAATATGGAAGGAATCTTTTAAATTGCTGAATGAATCTATGTGTATTACAATGCCCGTATTTTCCTTCCAAATAGTAATCTCAATGTGGTAATTGATTTATGACGAGTTCTTGAATTAGAGTGAGTTTGTGATATAGTGATCTCAACGTGGATTTCACATTTCATGGTATCCCTAGTAAGTTTTTCATTGCAAATTCAAATTTAAAAGATGAACGGTATGGTGGTGAGAAAACTTTGTATGTATCAAGCATATGACCACACACATACGCACGCACACACACACACACACAATCACAACAACAATCCAATAAGTATAGTGCATCTATTTTTCCAAACCATGCATGTATGACACTAATTCAAAAATACTCCTTCTGTTCCTAAATATTAGTCTTTTAGAGATTTCATCAAGTGAGTACATACGGAGCAAGATGAGTGAATCTACACTCTAAAATATGTTTATATACATCCGTATGTGGCAGTCCATTTGAAATCTCTAAAAAGACTAAGGCCTCCTTTGGTTTAGAGGAATGTTGTAGGAATTTCATAGGATAGAATTTCTATAGGAAAAATTCCTTTAGAGCTCTTTGGCTTGTAGGAATAGAATCCTATTCCTATGAAGGAATTCTTCCTATCCTGTACATTTCATGGGAAAATAAACATTAGCCTAGACTTAATGGAAAAAATCCTATGATGTGAATCAAAGGGCATCTCCTTTCCTATTCCTACTCATAGGATTTGAGATACATGTCATCTCATTTCCTATGACTTTCCTATTCCTACAATTTTCCTACCCTATGAACCAAAGAAGGCCTAATATTTAGGAACGAAGGGAGTAAAATGTAAGACATGCATGGTCCTCAATTCAACATTTAAAATGACCAGGAAACTGAAACATGAATATTAAGTCTAGTACTACAGTACATGCAAATGTTGTGTTTAGGCGGAGCTATGTAGATTGTCGGGGGTTAACCCCTCGACCTTAGATAAAATTGTGAAGCTGTGTTTAGGATTGTTTAGATTATATTTGTCCCCACCCTCCCAAACACAGATTTGTTCTGCACCCCCCCTCCTCCCCGGGAGAATATCATGTGCCCCCACACCTTAGATGCTATATGCTGATACGAGTTGCTTGGAGCTTGTAGATCTGAGATATAGCAGCTCACAGGATGTCTTAATATTTTTACAGGAAACCTTAATGAGTTTGAGAATTGCACACAATTTGTACAAAAACTACTCAGATGCCCTTGGATCCCATATCCAACGACCTCGAAGCTCGTATCATCGTAGCATCTAAGATGAAGGAGGACATCATATTCTCCTGTATGTAAAAATATGATGTGCTACCACACCTTAGATGCTTTGGTGATACAAGCTCTTCGGAGCCGTTGGATTTGTGACCCAACAACTCCTGGGTGGTTCAATTGTTTTTTTGCAAAAAAGTCCCCAAAGAGTTCGGCCACTGCTTACAAGCACAAAGATTGCTCAGATGCCATTGGATCTCAGATCAAACGACCTCGAAGCTCGTATCACCGTAGCATCCAAGCTGCGAGAGCACCTGATGTTTTCTCGCACAGGAGAATATGAGGTGCTCCCGCACCGTAGATTCTATGGAGATACGAGTTCACGGAGATCTAACGGCTCACAGTAGGAGGTTTGAATGTTTTTTCAATATACGCCTAAGAGAGTTTGGGAATTGCGCAGAAACTACAAGTACTACGCATGTGGCATCTGATCACACATCATACGACCTAAATGCTTGTATCACCTAGCGGCTAATTAAGCTACGGGGAGCACCTAATATGAGCAATGGGGAGCCGTTGGATCCAAGATGCAGCAGCACACACGAGGCTTGAATGTTTTATTTGCAAAAAAACCTTGGAGAGTTTGGAAATTGCGCATAATTACAAAGACTACTCCCAAGCCAGTGGATCTCCATTCCAACGATGAAAAAACTCGTATCACCATAGCATCTAAGCTGCGAGGTGGATGCGATATTCTATGTCGCTGTCATTTTTGTTCGTAAACTTGCAAAATATGTGTAACTCGTGCCGTTACTTGTCTAACCATGCAAAGTGTTTGTTCAAAAAAAACATCCTACACTTGAATATCGGAACAACACACGAGGGTCCCACTTGTCATTGATCAAATTTGGACCTAAAACTAACAAATCTAAAAGACGAGATTCGAACTGGCAACCTGGACTACAAAGCGTAAGTCGATAGCCTAAAACAACAATGGTTGTTGGCTTTGTCCCATAACTTGATTTTATACAGTATTACGTTGAGTAGAGTAGAGGGAGTGGCTCGTCAACATGTGCATGACCGTTGACCCACTTACTGGTGGGTCCCAGGTCTGCGATCTCTCTCTCCTCTCCTTTAGACGCACGGGCACACACGAAGAGTGGCGCTAGCTTGTCGTGGTGTTATTATAACTAAAAAAGCTTGGAAAATAGAAGAATCGCCTAGAACAAGAGACGTTGTGGCTGGTCGAGATGGAGCTAACCACACCTATCCTCTGTGCCACGTTAGCATGATGAAGCTGTGTGGCTAGTGGGGTTTTTTCGACCGACTGGCTGGGTCCCGAGGTCGAACCATAGGTACTACGTCTGATACAGTATATTTTCACACGCACATTTTTCCTCCGGGCCGAGACATGGCACACCCTACCGCGCGGTTTCGGGGTCCTCCCGGGTGGTGCACGCATATATTCTTCCTTTCCGGGACGTGGGATGCCCTACCGCGCGTTTTTTGGTTCCTCGGTCGTAGCGCCGAAGCAAGTAAATGAGTCGTCAAATCACGAAAGACCACCTTTCCCGCCGAGTACATCAGTGAAGCACCGTGGCTAGCTAGTTGGGCTAGTGCGACCGATTAGCTAGGCCACCTCCACATTTGTTTTTTCACCCCTTTTTTATCTCCTTGCCGGCAGGTAAATTTAAATATCCACCGCGGCGTTGCTCTGGTGTTTGGGTGCGCACGCGCGGCATGATTTTTAATTTTTTTGATTGACGGGAGCAGGCGCGGCAGCAATTTAGTCATGATGACTCCACCTGTAAAACCCACTACTCGCTGATGTGAAAACTCGTCGAGTAGTGTTTTCCCATGGTGAAAACCAAAAGATTCACCCCGCTCCTCGGCTGGCTCCCTCCGCCTTCCCATAGATTGCATTGCCTTTCAGCCGTTTTGCCCCCTTTGCTTCCTCTCCCCATTGCTTCTACCTGGTGCCATGGCGGCGCAGCAGATCACGGAGTCTGAGGTGACGCGCCTGACACAGGAGCTCCAGGCCAAGGATGCGGAGCTCGGGGTCAAGGAGGTGGAGCTCCGTGAGCTCAAGGAGGAGAGGAGTACCATGCTCCTCCGTTATGTGCGGGAATTCACAGAGCTTCAAAAGCGGCAGGCGTCCACCACAAAGATGCTCGAGGTGTCGGCGGCATTGCTGCAGAAAGCGGGAGATACGATAGGCCATCAAGGGAGCCGGCTGGAGCGCGAGCGGGCCGATCGTGACGAGGTCCAGGATCGCCTCAGCCACTTGGTGGACCAAGTTGCCACGCACGTGTTGCGGCTGCGCGATGCCTACCGTCGTGCCAGCGCGACCATGCCGGCCGTCGGGCTAAACTCGTTCGACCACCCCGTTGACTTCAACGAGCTATGGCTTCCTGACCTAGTCTTCTTCTTCACCTATATCTCCGAGGAGCTGAGCCGTCTCCACGCGATGGTGGGGGCAGAGTTGGATAAGGAGGGGTTGCGGGCTGCCGTCGCCGTTGCCGGGCGAATCCTCTCAGGGCTCCATCACCGGAATCCATTCGTGCCATTGGACGCCGTCTTTGACGAGCTGGCTCCCGTCGACCGGGAGCGGGCTCTGCGGGCGGTTGCACCCTGCATCACCAATGTCGTGTGCCTCAAGAAGCAGAGGGACTACGGTGGTGTTTAGGCGTCCTCTGCATGGGCATGTCCATGTCTCGGCGCAACATGACTGTTGGATCAAACTCAGACGGTGCAGATCAGTCACTGTAGCACAAAGTGTGTGGGTGTGTTTGGTTGCATTCTCATCTCAATATAGTTGTTCCCTCTTCGTGCATTTGTGTTAACCTACTAGTGTGGACTCATGCACCCTTCATGCACTCTTCCAAACACCCAAAAGTGGGTCGAGAAGGGAACTTTTGCTCCCATCCCATGCACCGTTCATACACCCTGCCTAACACCGATTCGTGCTTCATATGGTTCATGTTTCGTGGAGTACTGTAGCACCGTGCTCTCCGTGCGCTGTAGACCTAGTTCTGTTAACATTTATCTCACCGTTCATTCTCGACCGGATAGTCCAAAAAGCGGTACTATGTTACATTATTGTTCATATAGTTGACATACGCACAACATCATTTGTTGTCGTCATATCTTACTACGCTAGCAACAAGATTATGTAGTACTGACGTATGAACCACTGCACATGCCTAGTAGTAGGAGCACTGTGTATGTTCAAGTGGCTGCCGTGTTTCGCACTCCTCCGTCGTAAGAGTGGAAACGCTTGTTGTAATCATTTTTTTCTTCAGAAAAACAGTGGACACGCTCTACCGTGCGGATCCTCCTCAACGGTCGTGAGGAACCTTGCTACTCACTTTCGCCAACGTGTGGGACAACCAACATCGGGGTCCACCAGCCATGCACTAAATTACTCCATAGTAGAGTGCCCAACTGCACAGTAGACTTCTATTTGACAGTTTCTTGATGGATGCTGGAGCACCGGCCGAAGTGATGTATATGGCTCTGACCAAAACCGTCGAGGCTCATGGTACGAAGAAGCGCAAGCACCCCGCCGAGACTACCGCAGACAAGCTCAAAGCCATCACCCTGTCCAAGCCCCCCTCTCCGGGATCCCTCATTAAGCAAGTACAGGTAATATCTCTTCTTGATGATCTTTTTCTCGATCTTGATCGTGTTTGTTCATCTAACACACAGTACTAGTACTAGTAGTACAACTTTCTGGGTGATCTTGCATGTGATTTTTGTGTGCCAAATGACGGTTCTAAATTCCTCTTTTGACCAAAACATGCGAGAGGTTGACACTGATTTCTTATAGATTACTTTCGACTACTTTATGAACATCAATGCTACCTTTGAAGAGGGTATATTTGCCTCAGTAACTTGTGTTATGGATATTGCAAGTAATCCCTCTACTCTCATGCCTTTGAAGACATGTTCTAGTGTCTTTGTTCACTCATTTCTGTGCGTATATGTAGTCATATGTGGAGTAAAATATCGAAAATCATCTTATATTTCTGTACGGAGGTAGTTAGAAAATATCGGTTTTCTGTTTGAATTAGAACCAGGTCCGCGGTGGAGATGAAGTTCTCAAAGTCATGCCGTGTGAACTGGAAGACCTGAGGATGAGTTCTACTGCTAAACTATCCAGCTGATGTGTCCTTGTCACCACGTGTCCTGAACTAGCATTTTCCTGTAGCATTGTTGTCAGGCGTGTTCTCGAGGCTGTACTTGACCACAACAATTTCCTGGCTGTGCCTTTGATTACGAAGGGTGTGGTTCTTGTAAAGCTTCTCGACAAATCTGATGCGGCCTGTCTTCATCGTCATGTTTATGAGTGGAAAGACCACTCTGTTAGGTTCTCCAAGGTTGAAGAGATGGTGATGGTGCAGGTAGACATCTCTCACGAAGTCCACGGCCTAGTCAGTTATGCGGGATTCATCCCGTAGGTCGGTGGCAAGAAATAGTCTTTAGAGTTTAATTAGTGAAATTTTGCTTGTCTTTGGTAAGTACTATTGTTCAGTACTTGATTTGTGTTTGTGAACCCTGTATTGTTTAGTACTGCCGCTTTTGGTGTGTGGTGAGTCCTGAGAACAGTCTATGTTAATGTTTGTCCACTCAATCGGTCTGTATATTTTGAAGTATCCAGATCATTTTTTTGTGAGGACGGTTTATCAATTATGGTTACACTCCAATATCTGTATGCATTGCAGGGTTTATCGCACCCACCAGGATTTCCAGTCCCATGGATGTTCAGTCCATACGATTTGTCATGACCTTTGGACTGTCCTGCTTGTGGGAGTAGGCGGGGGCCCTGCATGCCACCCGTTGTTGGACGATCAATCTTCTGTTTAGTACTTCAACATAGTGATTTTCTGGTAAGGATTCACTCGTGTCACATCAAGTAAATCTTATTGATTTACTGTCTAAATCTTATGGATTTAATGTCATGTTTTCTTTCTTTTGCTTCAATTTTACGATGCAGGTTTTGCCATGTGACATTCATCACAGAATAAACCGTTTGGTTTGCTCTACGATGGATATTTTTGTAGGTTTCACTTCTTATGTCGTGTCAGTAACGAAGGCACTGTCCATCACTTATATTACTGGAAAAAATTGGATCAGTCTGTTGTCTGAGTACAAGCTGAATCCCTATGATGAACTGCAGTTTGGTTTAACAAACACACCACAATTAGTCCTTCTCGCGTTTAAAAGAAATGAAGAAAAAGACTGGATCACGGTCACGGAGCCTAGTCAAGTTAGAAAGCTGATCATAGCAGACCAGACACGGTCGCCGCTGTCTCGCACATCGGTACCACCTTCAGCAACGGATTGAGCACCGGCAGTTGCTCTAGCACTGACAGCGGCAGCAACTCAGTCTGATCCAGCTGAGGATTGGGCACCGACCGCGTCAGCAGATCAGGCTGATCTACCGGAGGATCGGGCGTCGACACCGGCACCTGCTCCGACACCGGCACCTGCTCTACAAGGAGCACCATCTCCGGCAGCAGCAGCAGCAGCGGCACTACCAGTCGCACTGGCACGGGCACTAGCAACGGCTTCGACACCTACACCAACACTTGCACTTGCATCTGCTCCGGCCCGTGCAGCAGCAACGGAACCAGCAGTTGCACCGACAACAGACTGGGCTGCAGTTCGCACTTCATATACGAAAGTCCTTACAAAAACCGACATGTCCACCTTCTTGGTAAGCATTGGCCGCCCAAGTGCTTTGTTCTTTTTTCTTTCCATGTTGTTTCACATGATTCACTGTGTTGATCTAACTGTTTGTGTATGTCTTCTTGTTTGCAAAAAGAGAATTCCTAGAGCAACGGGGGAGTCGTTCAACAATCCGGGCGACCGTGGCCAAGTTTCTCTTACCATGCGCAGCCTTGGTGTGAATGAACCTACTCAATATAGCGTAAGTACAAAGGATGGTCACATGATGATTGATGCTAAAGGATGGTCAAGGTTCAAATCTAAATCATATCTTGCGGTAGGGTATGATGTCAAAATCGAACTTTCTCGGCAAGGAGAGCTGGTCCAAATCAACTTTGAAATTCTTCAGTAGCAACACGCAACTGCTGAACTGATCTATCCTCCGAGAGATTTTGATGTAATAATCTAGCATGGTGAAACAAGTGTCCTGTGTGTATAAGTAGTACGACAATATTATTTATCACATGGTATATCGTTGATAGAATTTCAACTCTGATTGGTGGTTAGGAACTGTCGTTCGATTTCATTCTAACAGTTGTCGTGCTTTATTCAATTTTGTGTATTCCCCTTGCGACAGCATCTAAAACCAGCGCCGTACCGATCGCTTGCAATATCAAAAGCGCTGAGGTAGAACATATGGGCCCCCAAACATGCAGGCCCACCAGCCTATGGCCCAAAGTTCAGAACCGTGAGCCTGTCTGAGTATTATATTCTCAGCTGAACCCCCATAATGCCCGTGCGTTGCACGTAACATCAAGATGCATTTGTATGAGTATTTTATCTTGTGAGAGAAAAGGATGAACGAGGGAAGGCCTTATTTGCAAATGTGGAGAGGTGTGTGGGTGCCTTTTTGCAAAATTACCATAGTTTCCTTCCTATCCGTCAGATATAAATCAGACGGCCTATATTGCAGGATGGTAGACACACCATCATCACCAACTCGTCTATACTCTGTTAAAAAAACTCTGTTTTTTATAATTATATACGTTATATATATTCCCCTTGATTTTTCTTATGTATAAAGTTATGATATAAAAGATTTTTAGATTTCTTTACACAGAGAGTATCTCTCTGTCAAAAATATATTTATGTGTAACTAGTTACTCCTGTCTTCCTACTTCCTTTCGCTGATATGTGGGGCATCCGGCAATGGGGTCCACGTGCCATATGCACCAAATTAGAGTGCACAACTGCACGGTAGACACACCCCGGTCGTTGCACCGCAGTAATGCCCAATGAGCCGTCAAATCACAAAAAACCCCACCTTTCCAGCTTTAGTAGTAAGCTGGACGGACGAAGCGGCAATATTTCACTGGGCCTGAATCCCCTTCTCCCTCGTGTGCTTGTTCAGAGAAAACCTCCGCTCAGCGATTGCATAGGGTTTTCTCATGGAGAACCTGGTATGAATGCTTCATCCATCCCCGATAAATCCAAGTCCCTTGGTCGCGGGTAATCCTAGGATGGCAACCGCCGCCGTTGATGCATTTTTCTTCCTACTAAATCTAGTGTGTTTCATTTGCAGTGCCCAAAGTGCGAGGACCCTACAGGTTTTTGCGCCCTCGGCGAGACGCCAAAGTTGTTCCTTCTCATCCTAACACAGGATTTTAAAACACGCACAGTATGTTCCTAGAATCCTCTTTTCTATCCGGGAGGGTGGGGTTTTTTGAACATGTTGTCGACTAATTTTGAAATTTGGATTGCTATATTTGGATAAAAGGTACTAGTACCATGGTCAACACTGACGTGAAGGAGGATATTCCTAGATTTGGATAGGGAATACATTGTGTTCTCATATTATTTTTCCTGCAGTGCATTCCTTGCTCTGCCAGAACACATGTACTTAAGATGCTCGGCCTTGCCATAACTGAATACACCAGTTTAATGGTCATAGTGAAGACAAGCCATGGATATAAGTTCCGAGTTGGGTTCATGAACCAAGAAGATCGCTGCTTTTTTTATGGCCGAACTTGGATAAACTTTCCCAAGTGTTACGGACTAAAAGCTGGCGCGCGAATGTTGATGGAAATAGCAGAACCTGGTCTCATCTTCAATGCGATCTTCTACCCCGACGTCGTTCCAATTGTTCATCCATGTTAGTTTTGTATTTGGTTCTTGCTTGTTGCCTCGATTACTTCTTAATCCACCTATTCTGTCTAACTAATCACAATTTAACTTTAGAAGTAGCAATGAATCTCTCACGAAGATGCTACTGCTAACTAATATTTTCTTATAATTGGTGGCACATGTAGGTTTTTTCAGAGTTAAGCAGGCTACTCGTTTGTTATTCTGCAAGAACTCGGCTGTTACTGATGGCACTGAAGTTAAATGGGACGACATCCACAAGTTCCTACACTTTATTGATCGTCTTGAGGTCCTTGTGGGGCGTTTCGATGGTGGAAGGCCACGTGGGATGTGTGCCACTGCTGCACTCGTTGAACAGGTCCAACTGTGTCGAGAAACTTATGGTACGAGCTATTTTCTGTTATATATGTTGTTCATAAACTCTTGCTTACACACAGTTTTATAGCTGTGATCTTCTTGAAATAGAAACTGCCCAGTTCTATTATTCCTATACAGATGCCTGACCATGGTTGGGTCAGACTTGCACTTAGTCACAACATGATGTTTATGTCGACCTACTCCATTCCCCTTGGAGGTGAAAAGATACTTATTCATGGGTGGTCTCAAATAATGAAGGCCCGTCCATCTTGGAGAATAGGACAGAAGATTATGTTCCTGCTTTTCCATGGCTCTAAAGTAAATATACTATTTATTGACCACATTGCGAGATGAAGCCGCTTTCAGAGGTTGTGGATGCGCGGGGTGGCGCTTGGGCCTTGTCCTGGGGCTTGGCGGCCTCACCCTTGGTTAACTGTAGGCAAAGTAGCACTGTTCGAGGCGTGTTTTGTACGGTTGAACCTGTATAAGTACTCATACTGCTTTCAGCTATGGTTGTTAAGTGCCCCTGCTAGTTTCAGTTAAGGTTCTTAAGTACTCCTGGTGCTTTTACAGTTTGTCGTGTTTCTTCAGTCCTATCTTCCTCCAGCCGCCAAAACCAAACAAGCGCTGGCGGGATCGCCTGCTTCCACCTCCCACGGCTAGCTACGCCTCAGCGCATGCATCACCACCCCACCGTCTCCTAAATCGTTAACGCCGACGTCTGAGGCCTCGCCGTCATCCTCCGCGCGCTTTGGTGCACTCGCCGCGGCGCCGCCCTCCCGCGTTGTCAACATGGTCAACAAACAGCAGGAATCGGCAGAGGACTGTACATGGAGAGGATGACATTAGGGGCCCACCATGTCCATGGCCGGACGCAATGAAGTTCCTCATTTTTTGTTATATATACTCCATTGTCAGCGTATGGAAAAAGAAAATGCTTCCTCCTAGTGGTTTCCTGACATCGGGGACCCACGACATTGTCAGCGTATATAGTCAATAGACAAGAGAACAACACAAGTTCGGCTGACACCTGGGACGTAGCAGCTCGAGCAGTATTTTTTTATTGTTGAGACTGAGCAGGGTTTCAACTCGGCTGTGGCTTGTCTAGCCCAGGCTTATATTTTATGTTCACCATATGACCAGCCCAACTATTTTTTCTTTGTCAAAATGAGCCCGGTTTATTTTTTCTGAAGAATACCCAATTCAGGCCTACTTATTTTTCTACGCTCTGATGGGCTGCAACTCTTTCAAGACGCCTGCAAATCTTGAAAGTAATATGAAATGGGTTGTAAATATAAAAACAGATGACAAATTGGCAATTAATTTATATTTTTTATTTTTTTTCACATTTTCAGATTCCTATTTCACTCTACTTTAACCTAATTTAAATATATCTTCAAAGTACTTTAAATATGGCTCGACATTTAGGTATTAAAAATAGTTTGGAACCCACAGAAATATGCGAATTTTCGTTTAAATTTTTAACCATGGCCCTTGTAAAAAAACGGACTACAATAAATTGCGTAAGAAGTTGCAATGAGCTATATATAATTATTAAAAAAAATAGGGAATGGTCTGACTTGTGGGCCTATTAAGTTGACGCATATGCAAGATTTTTTTACTTATTATATACGTCAACAAACGATTCTAGCAGATGTAACCATTGGATGTCAATCCAACGGCCGTTGTGTTTCTTCAATCTCTGATCTTCTTGCTCCAGCCGCCAAATCTAGCGCCGGCGGGACCACCTGCTCCCGCCTCCCGTAGCCGGCTGTGCTGCCGCGCAGGCCTCACCGCCCCCTACTACTCCCACCGCTGGCCAGGCCATCCCTCTACTCACCCACATCCCTCCACGGCTGTGGCTTCGCCGCCTCCAGGTCATTCCCCTCCTGGGTCTCGCCGTCGTCCATCGCGCTGGTGTTCTCGGCACGGCGTGGTCAACATTGTCAACAAACGACAACATCGGAAGAGGGATGTACATGGAGAGGCTGACAGATCGGACCCACATGGTCCATGGCCGCACGCAAGCAAGTTCCTTCTTATTACGCCAAAAAGAATGAATACTCCCGCTGACAGCTCGGACCCACCAGCTATATCTTCGCACGCAAGGAAGTGCCTCCTTATTACGCACAAAAAAATGAATACTCCCCCTGATAGCTGGGACCCACCATAGTGGGAGGCTGACTTATGGGCCTACTAAGTTGACGCGGACAGAGGGCTTTGTCAACTTAGTCAATATGAACGATTCTAGCTCCAGTGACCGTACGATGTCCATCCAACGGCCGTAGTGCTTCTTCAACCTCTGGTCTTCTTGCTCCAGCCGCCCAAAGCAGCGCCGGTCGTGCCGCGTGCTCCTGCCTCCCGTGGCCGGCTGTAATGCCGTGGAGGCCTCACCGCCCCCTACTACTCCCACCGCTGGCCAGGCCCTACGGCGACGGCAGCCTCACATCGAAGCCGAACCAGTGAACCCTCGTACTCCTCTCCGCGTGGGCTTCCACTGCCGTGTCTTCCTCGGCTCCGCGTCGTCCCCTTCCTAGGCCTCGCCGTCGTCCACCGCCTTAGTGCTCTCGGCGCCGCGTGGTCAACGTGGTCAATGAATGACATCCATCGGACATGGACTGTACGTGGAGAGGCTGACAGCTAGGTCCACGGCCGCAGCAAGGAAGTGCCTCCTTATTACACAGAAAATAATGATTCCTCCACCTGACAGCAGGGGCCCACCGGACGGGCCACCGTATTTGGGGAAAAACGTTTCCCCCCTGACTGCTGGGACCCACCAGCTACATCTTCGCACGCAAGGAAGTGCCTGATAGTCGGGACCCACCTGGTCGAAGCGTACTTAGCATTGTCATTCTGGTCGCGAACGCGTACGTACATACTGGTCAATGTAGAGCCGCGCACGTGTCGTAGTAGAGGCGTGCACATGGCATGTACATGTATGTACAGGGGACAGGGTGCAAGAAAGTAAATACGGCCACATACGTACATATGAGCGGGGTCTCGAACGCCTACTCGCACATACGTACGGCCAAGGCTCATGTACATGGCTGGGTCGGAAGGAGAAACTGCGTCGTCGTCGTGTTCATGGGGAGCCAACCGGCTGGGTCGGAACGGAATGCGTCATTGTGTTCATCGGGAGCCAACCGGCTTGGACGGAATAGCCGATGGAAATGAGGCCTGGCGTACCGCAGAACAGAGGAAACGGCCTTGTGTTCGACCGACCACAGTCGAAACGGGATCCTGTTCATCGGGAGGGGTCTGGCGTACCGCAAAACGGAGGAAATGGACTTATCTTGGACCTCCTACAATCGAAACAGGGTCCTGTTGATCGGGAGGGGTGTGGCGTACCGCAAAACGGAGGAAACAGACTTGTGTTGGAGCGCTACGGTCGAAATGAGGGTCATGTTCATCGGGAGGGGTGTGGCGTACCGCAAAACGGGACTCCACGGGATATTGTTCATCTCCACCGTCGACTGCCTCCACGGGCTACTGTTCATCCACCGTTGACCTCCTCCAGCCTCTAGCTGCGACTGTTCATCCATGGGTCCTATTCATCCAGCCTCCACGGCGCGCTCCTCCACTGGCTACTGTTCAACCAGCCCTCTCCACGGGGTCCTGTTCAACCACCCCTCCACGGGCCACTATTCATCCAGCCCTCCACCAGCTACTGTTAACCCAGCCCTCCACGGGGTCGTCCTATTCATCCAGCCCTCCACGGGGTCCTACTCATCCATCCCCCCAACCGGCTCGATCGGGATCCTGTTCATCCAGTGGCAATGGCCTCTACTACCACGGGGTCCTGTTCATCCAACCCCCCACCGGGAACTGTTCATCCAAACCCCCCTACAACGCTCCACTGTTCACACAGGGAAGGAGGCAGCAGGGTTCGATCGGCTTCAATTCGCAGCAGTAGCGAAGGAATCACTCGGGTTCAGTTAACAGGAAGGGATCGATCGCTCGGGTTTAGTAACGTAGCTAGTGAAATCGCTCCGGTTCAGTTAGAGCCCAACGCCTCGCTTGGGTTCAGTTAGAGCGCAACGCCTCACACACACGCGCGTATGTACGAGAGAAACGCGCATCGCTCGGCCCCCGACCACCCACCGTAACCGGGAACTCCCCGATATTTTCCTCGCCCTCGCTTCTACCATGATTTTTTCTGTCATGGATGGCCCAAAGAATGTCATGCAGCTGTGTCTCCGGCCCGCCCAGGACGAAAATCCCATTTTCTGTCATGATTTTTTGTCATAGAAGTAGGAGCCCACCGCATCTATGATGATACCGGGTTTTGTCACAATTATCGTCATAGAAGTGTCATAAGCATGACAGGAAAAAAATTCGTTCGGCCCAAAATGTCACGGGTGTGTCTTTTTTTGTAGTGATGGATGGTAGATATAGGTTTTTGTAATCTGAAAATATAAAAACAGCAAGGTAGCAAGTAGTAAAAGTGAGTGAAAACGGTATTGCAATGCTTCGAAACAAGGCCTAGGGTTCATACTTTCACTAGTACAAGTTCTCTCAACAATGATAACATAATTAGATCATATAATAATACATCAACGTGCAACAAAGAGTCACTCCAAAGTCACTAATTGCGGAGAACAAACGAAGAGTTTATTGTAGGGTACAAAACCACCTCAAAGTTATTCTTTCTGATCGATCTATTGGGCTATTCCTATAAGTGTCGCAAACAGCCCTAGAGTTCGTACTAAAATAACACCTTAAGATACACATCAACCAAAACCCTAATGTCACCTAGATACTCCAATGTCACCACAAGTATCCGCGGGTTTGATTATACGATATGCATCACACAATCTCAGATTCATCTATTCAAACCAACACAAAGAACTTCAAAGACTGCCCCAAAGTTTCTACCAGAGAGTCAAGACGAAAATGTGTGCCAACCCCTATGCATAAGTTCACAAGGTCACAGAACCCGCAAGTTGATCACCAAAACATACATCAAGTAGATCACGTGAATATCCCATTGTCACCACAAATAAGCACCTGCAAGACATACATCAAGTGTTCTCAAATCCTTAAAGACTGAATCCGATAAGATAACTTCAAAGGGAAAACTCAATCCATTACAAGAAGGTAGAGGGGGAGAAGCATCATAAGATCCAACTATAATAGCAAAGCTCGCGGTACATCAAGATCGTGCCAAATCAAGAACACGAGAGAGAGAGAGAGAGAGATCAACACATAGCTACTGGTACATACCCTCAGCCCCGAGGGTGAACAACTCCCTCCTCGTCATGGAGAGCGCCGGGGTGATGAAGATGGCCACCGGTGAAGATTTTCCCCTCTGGCAGGGTGCTGGAACAGGGTCTCGATTGGTTTTTGGTGGCTACAGAGGCTTGAGGCGGCGGAACTCCCGATCTAGGTTCTGTTCTGGAGGTTTGGGGATATATATAAGAGGTGTTAGCGTTGAGAACAAGTTAGGGGAGTCCTCGAGGGGTCCACAAGGTCAGAAGGCGCGCT
>NC_057805.1:293171258-293192006 GCF_018294505.1 Triticum aestivum
CTCTTCTGGCCCAACACTTTTGCTTTGGGGGCTTCTTTTGGTCCAAAAATAATCTCCGTAAATTTTCTGGTCAATTGGACTCAGTTTGATATTCCTTTTTTGCAAAACTCAAAAACAAGGAAAAACAGAAAAATGGCACTGGGCTCTAGGTTAATAGGTTAGTCCCAAAAATCATATAAAATAGCATATAAATGCATATAAAACATCCAAGATAGATAATATAATAGCATGGAACAATAAAAAAATTGTAGATACGTTGGAGACGTATCAAGCATCCCCAAGCTTAATTCCTGCTCGTCCTCGAGTAGGTAAATGATAATAACAAAAAATTTGATGTGGAATGCTACCTAACATATTCATCCATGTAATTTTCTTTATTGTGGCAAGAATATTCAGATCCATAAGATTCAAAACAAAAGTTTAATATTGACATAAAAACAATAATACTTCAAGCATACTAACAAGGCAATTATGTCTTCTCAAAATAATATAGCCAAAGAAAGCTTATCCCTACAAAATCATATAGTCTGGCCATGCTCCATCTTCATCACACAAAATATTCAAATCGTGCACAACCCTGATGACAAGCCAAGCAATTGTTTCATACTTCTGATGTTCTCAAACTTTTTCAACTTTCACGCAATACATGAGCGTGAGCCATGGACATAGCACTATAGGTGGAATAGAAGGTGGTTGCGGAGAAGACAAAAAAGAGGGAGATAGTCTCACATAAACTAGGCGTATCAACGGGCTATGGAGATGCCCATTAATAGATATCAATGCGAGTGAGTAGGGATTGCCATGCAACGGATGCACTAGAGCTATTAGTTTATGAAAGCTCAAAAAGAAACTAAGTGGGGGTGCATCCAGCTTGCTTGCTCACGAAGACCTAGGGAAATTTGAGGAAGCCCATCATTGGAATATACAAGCCAAGTTCTATAATGAAAAATTCCCACTAGTATATGAAAGTGATATCATAGGAGACTCTCTATCATGAAGATCATGGTGCTACTTTGAAGCACAAGTGTGGCAAAAAGGATAGTAACATTGTCCCTTCTCTCTTTTTCTCTCATTTTTTGGGCCTTCTCTTTTTTTGGCCTTTCCCCTTCTTTTTTTTTAAATTTCCTCACATGGGACAGTGCTCTAATAATGAAGGTCATCACACTTTTATTTACTTTACAACTCAAGAAATACAACTCGATACTTAGAACAAAATATGACTTTATATGAATGCCTCCGGCGGTGTACTGGGATGTGCAATGAATCAAGAGTGACATGTATGAAAGAATTATGAACGGTGGCTTTGCCACAAATACGATGTCAACTACATGATCATGCAAAGCAATATGACAATGATGAAGCGTGTCATAATAAACGGGACAGTAGAAAGTTGCATGACAATATATCTCGGAATGGCTATGGAAATGCCATAATAGGTAGGTATGGTGGCTGCTTTGAGGAAGGTATATTGTGGGTTTATGGTACCAGCGAAAGTTGCGTGGTACAAGAGAGGCTAGCAATGGTGGAAGGGTGAGAGTGCGTATAACCCATGGACTCAACATTAGTCATAAAGAACTCACATACTTATTGCAAAAATCTATTAGTCATCAAAACAAAGTACTATGCGCATGCTCCTAGGGGGATAGATTGGTAGGAAAATACCATTGCTCGTCCCCGACCGCCACTCATAAGGAAGACAATCAAAAAATACCTCATGCTCCAACTGCGTTACATAACGGTTCACCATACGTGCATGCTACGGGACTCACAAACACTACTGCAGGATGCTGCTAACGCGACACTACGATTAGAGACCCTTCGACGAAGCTGTGTGCGATGAAATAATCGCAAATGGTGGTGTAAAAAAACATCAAAAAAGGTGCAAAAAGTTTGCGATGACGGATGCATCAAACACGGTTCGGATTTTAGTTGTGTGTGCAATGCAGGGCATACAGTTTAGTTCAATTAACTATTTGCGATGAGGATGAATAAAAGAAACGGGCAGCCAGATGGAGGTGTGTGTGCGATATACAGCATACGGTTCACTCGGATGAACTGTTTGTGATTAGGCAACACAAAAGAAACGGTCAGCCAGATCAAGGTGTGTGCGATATACGCATGCAGTTCACTCGGATGAACTGTTTGCGTTGAGACAAGAGAACAGAAACGGTCATCCAGATTAAGGTGTGTGCGATCAGCATACGGTTCACTCGAATGAACTGTTTGTGATTAGGCAACACAAAAGAAACGGTCAGCCAGATCAAGGTGTGTGCGATATACGGCATGCAGTTCACTCGGCCTTGTCGTTAGTGCGTGACCTCTGTGGCAACCTTTCGCTCCCCACTAGCCTCTTCTTGTACCATGGCAACCGTCCACGGCCTCTTCGCCTTTCCCTCTCGATTTGGAACTGTTGTCTCACGCTCTTCCTCCCTCCATTTGCCTTCACCCTTCCTTTTGCCATTGTTCGATCATCTTCTCCATGGAGGGAACAGGCTGGAAACGACCCCATTATTCTTGCCCCGATCTGAAAGATGACGTGGTGGAGGAACTCATTGATCGGTGCGACGTCATCACCTCGGCTAGCATGGCAGGTTCGTTCAAGACCATTCTCGACTCAACTAATAACATCATTACAAGCAACCCAAGGGTCCAGGAGCGGTTTGATCTCCCCTATCTTCTTCGCCGTGACCCTGCTGACTAGCGCGGGGACGTGGGAAGCCTCGCCTTGTGCATATTGGTGTCGCTTGATAATGATACGTGTGATGTTAAGATGCCATTGCTTGAGTGCAAGGCTTGGGCAGGCGCAAATGAAGATTGGGTTGTTTATACTGGGTACAACTGTGAGTGGGAACTTGTGAATGTGTACACTCATCACCGGGTTCCACTTCCAAAAATCTCAGACTGCCCAGAGGTTGAGCACACAGACGATCCACGTGAGTTCAAATACGATCATGGTAACTGTCGTCTACGGAAGATAGCAATTTGTCGAGTTCCCAACCGCTCTTGGGATTACACGAACTATAAAGTTGTTGCTATCTTCGACAAGCTTGTTGCCTTCCTTACTTCCACGCCTCGATGGATATTGCTCAAAAATCAATTTCTGTACATGGATGAGTACTGTGATGCAATTCAATACGAGGGTCCTGTGTTTGCTGCCACCACTCATGGCACTGTTTTTGCATGGAATCATCATGCTTTCGGTACGTTTGTCTTCCACCGTAATTATAATTGTTTCATCCACATGCATACGGGTTAGCTAGTTTCCCTTTGCTAATTAATTAACCTTCTTGTGTTTCCAAGGTCCTGTGAACATTCCACCACCTATAATTGAAATTTTTTATAACCAAGGGGGAGATGACGATGCTGATGATCACGAGCATGAGGACGAGCAGGACCCATATACTCAGTGGCGCCTGGCAACTTATTCCGATGGATCACCTCTTCTTGTCTGTATACATGGCACTGCTGATGTTACTAAGGAAGCAGGTGTTGTCTCGCATGGTTGCAGTCTCCGGACCTATTCCAACATCCCTTACAGGGTATTTAGGATGGATACTAGTGTACTAGCGCCAACACCTTCTCCCTGGTTCAGTATTGAAAGTCTTGGAGGAAACTCACTCTTCCTTGGACAAAACTATCCAATGATGGCGGAAGGCGATCCAGCTGTTGTTGACACAACGTTACTTCCATTTATGAGAAGCAACTGTATCTATACCTCAGACATTGCTATGCTTCCCTACCGTCCCAATATGGGTCTTGACATAGGCCGCTTCAGCCTAGATGATCAGTCCTGCATTGGTCTCGAGATTGACAGTAGTTGGCCCTTCCCAAAGAATCACTTCTGGTTCAAAGCAAGCGTTTCCAACGCCGACGAGTGGTTGAGCTGAAGTTCATTTCATCGCTTTGTTATTTGTTGTGTGAGAAAAACTTTACTTTACTAGAATGTTTTGTTGGAAATGATCTATAATCAAACGTATATCCTCATTGTCGTTGTGGGTTGATGACTTGTTGTATGTAATCAATGGTACATTTGCATATGCGTCCATCAACTCACGCCTGCTAGTGGTGTCCATATGAACAGTGCTAGTGATTTTAGTTGCAAAAATTGGATAGTGCTAGTGATTTTTAGCTGCATATTTTGACAAATCGCAGTGTTACAAGGTTGACAAATGGCAATGTTACTAGCTAAACAAATGTCAGTCTTTCTAGTTTGACAAATGGCAACATACCCAAAATGACAGATGCAAACCTTACCCAATTGTTTCTACGTGGTTGCACACGGGTCATGCAAAACAACCGTTTGCGTCGAAGGGATGCAGAAATCCTGCTCGGCATATTTTCCCTTGGCTTCCTGGGGAAGCTATCGGTTTGCGTACAGGTGTTCTAACTAAAACGTTTGCGATGAGTGTTTTATATTTAAAAACCATTGACGTTTTTTTCAAAAGAAAATCGTTTGATAAGTCTGTACATTAAGAGAGAAAAATGCAAGTTCGTTCAAACCATATCTTTCATTCAGTCACACTGCGAATTTATATTACTATGATCGAGAATTCGAGATACAGTATTAAACCCCCAAAAGAACTATTTCCGGCGGCGGCGGAGGCGGCGTGTCGCACCATCGTTGTCGTTGTCGTCCTCTGGGACACCATTGTTGAAGTCTTCAAGGCAGCACAAAATGTTCTTCACTTGTAAATCAAACATCATGTCATCGCGCGATCGACGGGCGGGGCGCGGGAGGACGGCAACTGGCACCGCTGAGAGGTAGCGGTCGACGGCAGCGTCCCATGATGCTGAGGGGGGCGCGCACACGGGCACGGGCGCGACGGGTGCAGCCAAACGCACGGGGACCGGCGCCACGATGGGTGGAGGGGCGCGCACGGGCAGGGACACGGGCGCGGTGGGTGCAGCCAAACGCACGGGGCCCGCCCACGGTGGGTGGAGGGGCGCGCACGGGCACTGGCGCTGGCATGTACACGAGCTCGCGCGGGTCCGCGGAGACCTCGCTGACGCCTGCGGCTTCCAGCTCTACAATAGTGCTCGGCGACCAGCCCATCAATGCTATGGGGATGGTCGCTGGCACGGGCGTGGGGATGGGAGCTGGGACAGGAGCGGGGGGAGCAACCGCCGCGGCCAGCTCGTTCTGGGCCATGTCCATGAGGCCCCATTCCTCCTTATTTTTTATCTCCTCCGGCTCGGAGTCAACTTCGCCAAACTTGAAGACTAGTGGCAGATGATCATTCTGCGCCATGGCGTTGGTGGAGGTCTACGGGAGGGAGGGGAATGGGAGGCGAATAGTAAGGCCGCCCGTATTAAACAACGGCTCGGGCGCCATTAATGGAGAGGAAGGCGGGCGACCATGGAAGTCAAAGGGCTCGCTTCCCAATGAGCATGCGCAGTGTACAGCTCGCACACTTTCCGGTGAGCCTGCGCATTGGAGGACAGCTTGCACGCCTCTCGGTTAGCCTGTGCACTCGGACTCCACTCTCACGCCTCCCATTCAGTCAAGGTCAAGCAGCTGTCCGCACGGCACCTCCTATAGCCATTAAAACGAAGACACGTGGCGTCACGTGAATAGTTAACAAAACGCACACGATTTGAATTATACAACCGTTTGAGATATTAAAGTGGCAGCTATTTTTTCAAAATGCCTTTGTTGGCTGTTATTCGAGTGCGCCTTCTGATAAGTATATTTCACATATATAATTTTGGTACTTAAATATAGCATCTATCGTGATATATTCGTCCATTCTTGCCATGATTGATTGAATATTGTTTGATAATCATAAAAAAGGATCTTTTACTAGTCTTTGGTCTATCTTGCAGAAATGTGCGCAAAGGCACTAATAATCGTCAAGATTTCGTCTATCTCGCTATTGAGAAGAGTGAAGAAGAGAAGAGAAGGAAGAAGAGACTTGTGTGAGATGAAGAGAAGTAACCAGGGGGCTAGATAAAGAAGTGGGAGGACCTTCTTGTGAAGAAAGAAGAGAAGGAAGAGGGTTAATGTGTAAACTTTGCAGATCAGATCGAGGGGTCAAAATCCCTAGCACAACCACCGACCCCCTTTGAGCCTGGCATCTCCATCTCTCTGCCCCTCACCACTTCTTCTCCCACCTTCGGCCGCCGTCGCGGCCAGGCCATCGTGGCGGCGCGCCTCCGCGACTTCGCTGCTCCACCAGCGCCTTCACCCACCAGCACCACATCATCCAGCCACCACTCCGTCTTCGCCGCCATCACCTTGGGCGCTCCACTTCGTCGCCGCGCCTGGCGCGCCCGACCAGACGGGTGTCTGGTTCCCCGCGCCACCTGCTGCTGCTCTCTCCCTCTCCGCTGCTCCTCCCCTCGTCTCCACTTCCTCTGCTTCTCTTCTTCTTCTCCTAACCCTGCTGTTGCTCTTCTTCTTCTTCTCTCAACGCTCCTGCTGCTCCTTCTCCTTGCATCCCCTTGCTGTTGTTGCCTCAACCTGCTGCTTCTTCTCCAATCCCCACGCTGCTCCTATTCCCTTTCCTTGCTGGTGTTCCTTTACTGAAGAAAACAACCTGCTGTTGTTCTTTACTTGTTGCTGATCCTGTACTTCTCTGAATCCCGAACTGCTGCTTCTCTCACTCTTTTTCTTGCAAAAATATTGTACGATGCCCTGTAAGAATTGGTGAATTGTCCAGTATTAAAGTGGTTTAGTAATATTCTGTTGATCTGCGAGTACTAGTTTAGTGGCTTGTGTAATTTCGTTTGTGTTGTCACTCGTGTAACCTGAACCTTGGTGTAGTACCTTGTGCCCATATGTGTGGCTATGTGTGTACTGTAGTTCCTGCGTCAACTATGTTCATGTGAAAATATATATGTTTGTGCTGTGATATATATTTGTCCCTGTCATATTATCTTGTATCTTTCCTCTGTTAGATGTTTGATAGTTATATATGTGTCTTTGTCATGTTATTTTCCTTTTGTTTTAGTCTCTAATTTCTCCTGCCTAATAAAATATCAAAAAGACAACTAGTACTCTCTCCTTACTGTTTGTCATTTTTATTTGTCACTGTCCTTGGTTATTTTAGGTTTATATTTTCTTGCGATCATCATCTGAATTTTCACCTAGCTTTAGCCTAGTATAGTCGCTGTCGCCTAGTCCCTGTGGTGAACACGACATCCGTAGTTTGGGGCGTAAAAACCCCGCTATACTTTCAATTGATCATTTTGGCGCCGTTGCCGGGGACTAGCGTCGAGTGACTGTGTTAGGTAATAGACTAGGTTTTTCTTCTTTTTTAATTTGTGCCATATATTTGTGATATATATCTAACACCTAACCACTGTTCTAGTTATCTTCTCTTTCTTTTCTTGTTCATTTTGTAGGCTGAATTGTCTTCTTGGAAATGGCATTCTACTCAGATCATCATGCTTATGTGAACAATTGCACAAATAGCTCGGAAAGTGTTGAAGACCTGATAAGTAAGATTTCCCATCGATTAGATGATTTAGCCCGGCAGCGAGGTATTGTTTTTGAGGATAGGCCTAGCTCTTATGATCCTTATTCTAGAGGCCATCCTTATGTTGCTCCTACATGCCATATTTGTGGATTTCAGGGCCATTCACCCGCTGAATGCCAGCGTGGTTACCCTCACCCTCCGAATTGTTTTGGTATGAGCTTTGCTCAACAGCATAGCTCATGCCAAAACAATTACACACATGGGTGGCCTGAAAACCAGAATATGTCATATAGGAACAACAACCCTGAGATCTCACTGTTTGCTTTTAGTAATCATATGCAGGGATTTAGGTATGAAGGGGAGAGCAACAACTATGCACCACAACAATGCTATTCACCTCCTACTCATATACCTCAACACCAGGAGATGTTGCCAATGGAGTTAAATGATCCTCCATTTGGTCAACCAACACCTTCAACACAAGTTCCCACACAAGATGACTTCGATGATATAGACAAGCTCACATTGCTTAGTCTCGAGTTCACTTGGAGTGCCGAAGATGATCCAATTAGGCCGGTGATACTAGAGGAAATGAAGAAGATCAAGAGTGGAAAAGAGCTAGTGGAAGAAGTAAGGAAGATTGAGAAGAACATCAACGCTGGCAGTACTATCTCATCCCTCCTTGAGCTTAGTGCTGCTGAGATCTCTAGTCATACATGTGAGGTTCCAACGCCGTCACATCCAGCTACGCAAGATAGCAAGAGCCTTGAGGAAGAGATACCTCAGATTGAAGAAGATGAACTAGAAGACGAGGAAAAAGATGATCCAGAGCTCAACTACCCAAGTGATCAAGTCGAAGACCTTGAAGATCCAATGTATACCCTTCCTGAAGAAGTAAAACAAGCTCCTGTAGTTGAAGATGAAGAACCAGAAATTCATTTGCCCATCGTCATACAAGAGCGTGATGTAGCAGGTTTATCTAATCCTCTTGATGACATGCGTCCATATGAATTGTTTGCTACTACCTTGCATTACATGATACCATCACTTAAGATTGATTTGAAAACTCATTTGCTTGGATATGATGATACATACACTGTTGGTGGTATCACTCTCATTTATGATTGTGACACTTATTCTCCTCATGCTAGTCCTTTGCTTAATGAAACATATCATTCCAATGCTAATCTTGAGCTTAATGATAAATATCATCCTCATGTCAGTGTTGACCTTGCTGATTTCTACCATCCTAAACATGTGCTTTATAGCTATGCTTATGTAATTGGATACTCGATGATGACTTGGAGGGTATTATCCCTACCGCTTGCATTGTCTCTTTTGTGGAGTGTTCTTTCAGGTTTTTGCTACTGCACCGTTTACTACATGCTGACCAGGTTCGAGGTGACATTCCTTGGGATCCCGGTGGATTCACGGTATGGTGATGAGAAGCAAAGAGCACACATGAGGAAGAGCGAAGCTGGAGCTTGCATGTGGAAGCAAAAGAAGAAGAGCATCAGCTTAGAGAGTGATCAAGCGAGTGCTACATGATCAAAGCCCGGTGAGCTGTTTCGTGATCCATTCTGAAATTATCATCCATTGATGCTTGCTGAATTGAATTGCTATTTGGACTGCATATACCAGTAATGATATGCTTTCAAGCTAAATTCTACCTTTGGCATATTGAGCTTGATGTGAATTAGTGTACCATGATTTCTGAATGCCTTGTAAACTAGTGATCCACATAATGCCTGCTTTGCTGAAATTAGTGAGAACTATTAGTTTTGAGTGCTCAAATCCCTAGTACACTAGAAAACTTTGTCATTTTCTGCATTTACTATGATACACCTAGATCACCATGTTTAGATGCTGAGTTTGTGCCTAATGTGTTCCCATTCAGAGCAATCACTTACCACTATGGATTAGCATGCTATGTTCTCTGGATCGGTAGCATGTGAACTAGACATGGATGAGTGATGATTCTTGTTTTTGTTCATTTGAAAAATGAAAAAAAATCTTATAATGAATAATAAGTCTGACTACCTACAGTAGCATGTCATGTTCCCTGGATCGGTGGTTAGTTTGGGCAGTAATTAATAAATAAATATGTAATTGTCGAACCAGGTGTATACCATGTTCTCTGGATCGGTGGTATGTTCCTTTGGGGAGACAAACATTTTTTTTAATAATAATTGGTTGAGCCAGGTGTATACCATGTTCTCGGGATCGGTGGTATGTTCCTTTGGTGAGACCAATAAAATAATATGTGTGTTTCTTTCAAATTCAATAAGTGGTTCACAACTTCCTTTTATTCTCGGGATCATGCTCTCTTTAGGAACCTTTTGGCACAGTCAGCATTTGAACTTGCTAATCTTCGTTTATCATTGCAAAAGTTTAAAATGGTCGAGTTTAATAGTGTCCTATTGATATGTAGCACTCTTAACCATTAATTTTCACTAGCCAAGTCCAAAGCATGCATTGTTTGGAGATCTACTTCACTTGGCATTCTTTACTCGGTTCACTGTTCACATTCTTGCTCTTGTCATATGCCTTTGCTTGAGGACAAGCAAAGATTTAAGTGTGGGGGAACTTGATAAGTATATTTCACATATATAATTTTGGTACTTAAATATAGCATCTATCGTGATATATTCGTCCATTCTTGCCATGATTGATTGAATATTGCTTGATAATCATAAAAAGGATCATTTACTAGTCTTTGGTCTATCTTGCAGAAATGTGCGCAAAGGCACTAATAATCGTCAAGATTTCGTCTATGTGGCTATCGAGAAGAGTGAAGAAGAGAAGAGAAGGAAGAAGAGACTTGTGTGAGATGAAGAGAAGTAACCAGGGGGCTAGATAAAGAAGTGGGAGGACCTTCTTGTGAAGAAAGAAGAGAAGGAAGAGGGTTAATGTGTAAACTTTGCAGGTCAGATCAAGGGGTCAAAATCCCTAGCGCAGCCACCGATCCCCTTTGAGCCTGGCATCTCCATCTCTCTCCCCCTCACCACTTCTTCTCCCACCTCCGGCCGCCGTCGCGGCCAGGCCATCGTGGCGGCGCGCCTCCGCGACTTCGCTGCTCCACCATCACCCGCGCCACCAGCACCTTCACCCACCAGCACCACATCATCCAGCCACCACTCCGTCTTCGCCGCCATCACCTTGGGCGCTCCACTTCGTCGCCGCGCCTGGCGCGCCCGACCAGACGGGCGTCTGGTTCCCCGCGCTACCTGCTGCTGCTCTCTCCCTCTCCGCTGCTCCTCCCCTCGTCTCCACTTCCTCTGCTTCTCTTCTTCTTCTCCTAACCCTGCTGTTGCTCTTCTTCTTCTTCTCTCAACGCTCCTGCTGCTCCTTCTCCTTGCATCCCCTTGCTGCTGTTGCCTCAACCTGCTGCTTCTTCTCCAATCCCCACGCTGCTCCTATTCCCTTTCCTTGCTGGTGTTCCTTTACTGAAGAAAACAACCTGCTGTTGTTCTTTACTTGTTGCTGATCCTGTACTTCTCTGAATCCCGAACTGCTGCTTCTCTCTCACTCTTTTTCTTGCAAAAATATTGTACGATGCCTTGTAAGAATTGGTGAATTGTCCAGTATTAAAGTGGTTTAGTAATATTCTGTTGATCTGCGAGTACTAGTTTAGTGGCTTGTGTAATTTTGTTTGTGTTGTCACTCGTGTAACCTGAACCTTGGTGTAGTACCTTGTGCCCATATGTGTGGCTATGTGTGTACTGTAGTTCCTGCGTCAACTATGTTCATGTGAAAATATATATGTTTGTGCTGTGATATATATTTGTCCCTGTCATATTATCTTGTTTCTTTCCTCTGTTAGATGTTAGATAGTTATATATGTGTCTTTGTCATGTTATTTTCCTTTTGTTTTAGTCTCTAATTTCTCCTGCCTAATAAAAATATCAAAAAGACAACTAGTACTCTCTCCTTACTGTTTGTCATTTTTATTTGTCACTGTCCTTGGTTATTTCAGGTTTATATTTTCTTGCGATCATCATCTGAATTTTCACCTAGCTTTAGCCTAGTATAGTCGCTGTCGCCAGTCCCTGTGGTGAACACAACATCCGTAGTTTGGGGCGTAAAAACCCCGCTATACTTTCAGTTGATCACCTTCTCTCAAAATGGACACGAAAAATATCATAGCATGTCGGGTGCCATTCCATAATAGCATGTCAAGTTTCATGAATTTCAGACGAGTTTTAGATTTATTAGAATTTAAAAAACAAAGTATCTCAACGTTTTGCCGACAATCAACGGTGTCCTGGTGTTTGAAATTCATTCTCATTTCTTGCATGGGACCTAAGCATGCATCCAAGGACACAAATTTGATTCTTCAACCAATTTATATGCACTCGAGCATGTGCATGTAGTTCAAATTTGAATTATGCACATAAATGCATTGA
Organism: Triticum aestivum; assembly: GCF_018294505.1. Taxonomy (NCBI): domain Eukaryota; kingdom Viridiplantae; phylum Streptophyta; class Magnoliopsida; order Poales; family Poaceae; genus Triticum; species Triticum aestivum. Next base: position 293,183,083 of record NC_057805.1, read on the forward strand.
AAACTCAGTTAATGTATAAAAATGTTCAAACGAACCCTGAAAAATCACAAAAATTGACACAATACTCCTGTTGTTCTGTGTTGACACGAGAAAAAATTTGAAAGCAATAAGAGGCAACGGATATCATTTTGTCCCCAAAGGTGGGACGTTCCCTATCGAAACCATCATGCTTGTTGTGAGAAGCTCTCGTCTTTGTTAAGCGTATACCCAAACCTGGCCCAAATGGGACAATTTTTTTACCACGGCATGTTGATGTCGCTCCATGATAGCATGCCAAGTTTCATGAATTTCAGACGAGTTTTGGATTTACTAGAATTTAAAAACCACGCATCTCAACATTTTGCCGGCAATCAACGGTGCCCTAGTGCTTGAAATTCATTCATATTTCTTGCATGGGACCTAAGTATGCACCCAAGGACACAGATTTGATTTTTCAACCAATTTATATGCACTGGAGCATGTGCATGTAGTTCAAATTTGAATTATGCACATAAATGCATTGAAAACTCAGTTAATGCATAAAAATGTCCAAACGAACCCCGAAAAATCACAAAAAGTGACACAACACTCCTGTTGTTCTATATTGACACGAGAAAAAAATTGAAAACAATAAGAGACAATGGATATCGTTTCGTCCGCAAAGGTGGGACGTTCCCTATCGAAACCATCATGCTTGTTGTGAGAAGCTCTGGTCTGTGAGAAGCATATACCCAAACCTGCCCCAATTGGGAATTTTTTTTACCACGGCATGTTGATGCCGCTCCATGATAGCATGCCAACTTTCATGAATTTCAGACGAGTTTTGGATTTACTGGAATTTAAAAACCAGGCATCTCAACGTTTTGCCGGCAATCAACGGTGCCCTGGTGTTTGAAATTCATTCCATTTCTTGCATGGGACCTAAGCATGCACCCAAGGACACAGATTTGATTTTTCAACCAATTTATATGCACTAGAGCACGTGCATGTAGTTCAAATTTGAATTATGCACATAAATGCATTGAAAACTAAGTAAATGCATAAAAATGTCCAAACGAACTCCGAAAAATCACAAAAATTGACACAACACTCATGTTGTTCTATGTTGACAGGAGAAAAAAATTCCAAAGCAATAAGAGGCAATGGATATCGTTTCGTCCCCAAAGGTGGGACGTTCCCTATCGAAACTATCATGCTTGTTGTGAGAAGCTCTGGTCTGTGAGAAGCTTATACCCAAACCTGCCCCAAATGGGACAAATTTTTACCATGGCATATTGATGCCGCTCCATGATAGCATGCCAAGTTTCATGAATTTCAGACGGGTCTTGGATTTACTAGAATTTAAAAACCAGGCAACTCAACGTTTTGCCGGCAATCAACGGTGCCCTGGTGTTTGAAATTCATTCCCATTTCTTGCATGAGACCTAGAAATTCACCCAAGGACACACATGTGATTTTTCAACCAACTTTAGTGCACTGGACCATGTGCTTGTAGTTCAAATTTGAATTATGCACATAAAATGCCTAGAAAACCTAGTTAATGCATGAAAAAGGCCAAACGAACCCTGAAAAATTCCAAGATTAAACACAACACTCCTGTTGTTCTATGTTGACACGAGAAAAAAATTTGAAAGCAATAAGAGGCAATGGATATCGTTTCGTTCCCAAAGGTGGGACGTTCCCTGTCGAAACCATCATGCTTGTTGTGAGAAGCTCTGGTCTGTGAGAAGCATATACCCAAACCTGCCCCAATTGGGACAAATTTTTTACCACGGCATGTTGATGCCGCTCCATGATAGCATGCCAAGTTTCATGAATTTCAGACGAGTTTTGGATTTACTGGAATTTAAAAACCAGGCATCTCAACGTTTTTCGGCAATCAATGGTGCCCTAGTGTTTGAAATTCATTCCCATTTCTTGCATGGGACCTTGAAATTCACCCAAGGACACACATGTGATTTTTCAACCAACTTTAGTGCACTGGAGCATGTGCTTGTAGTTCAAATTTGAATTATGCACATAAAATGCCTAGAAAACCTAGTTAATGCATAAAAAGGCCAAACGAACCCCGGAAAATCCCAAGATTAAACACAACACTCCTGTTGTTCTATGTTGACACGAGAAAAAAAATTGAAAGCAATAAGAGGCAATGGATATCGTTTCGTCCCCTAAGGTGGGATGTTCCCTATCGAAACCATCATGCTTGTTGTGAGAAGTTCTGGTCTGTGAGAAGCATATACCCAAACCTGCCCCAAATGAGACAATTTTTTTACCATGGCATGTTGATGCCGCTCCATGATAGCATGCCAAGTTTCATGAATTTCAGATGAGTTTTGGATTTACTGGAATTTAAAAACCAGGCATCTCAACGTTTTTCCGGCAATCAACGGTGCCCTAGTGTTTGAAATTCATTCCCATTTCTCGCATGGGACCTAAGCATGCACCCAAGGAAACAGATTTGATTTTTCAACCAATTTATATGCACTAGAGCTTGTGCATATAGTTCAAATTTGAATTACGCACATAAATGCATTGAAAACTCAGTTAATGCATAGAAGCTTATACCCAAACCATCATGCTTGTTGTGAGAAGCTTATACCCAAACCTGCCCCAAATGGGACAATTTTTTTTACCACGACATGTCGATGCCGCTCCATGATAGCATGCCAAGTTTCATGAATTTCAGACGAGTTTTGGATTTACTAGAATTTAAAAACCAGGCATCTCAACGTTTTGCCGGCAATCAACGGTGCCCTGGTGTTTGAAATTCATTCCCATCTCTTGCATGGGACCTAAGCTTGCACCGAAGGACACAGATGTGATTTTTCAACCAACTTTGGTGCACTGGAGCATGTGCTTGTAGTTCAAATTTGAATTATGCACATAAAATGCCTAGAACACTCATGTTGTTCTATATTGACACGAGAAAAAAAAATTGAAAGCAATAAGAGGCAATGGATATCGTTTCGTCCCCAAAGGTGGGACGTTCCCTATCGAAACCATCATGCTTGTTGTTAGAATCTCTGGTCTGTGAGAAGCATATACCCAAACCTGCCCCAAATGTGACAATTTTTTTGCCACGGCATGTTGATGCCGCTCCATGATAGCATGCCAAGTTTCATGAATTTCAGACGAGTGTTGGATTTACTAGAATTTAAAAACCAGGCATCTCAACATTTTGCCAGCAATCAACGGTGCCCTGGTGTTTGAAATTCATTCCCATTGCTTGCATGGGACCTAAGCATGCACCCAAGCACATATATTTGATTTTTCAACCAATTTATATGCACTGGAGCATGTGCATGTAGTTCAAATTTGAATTATGCACATAAATGCTTTGAAATTCAATTAATGCATAAAAATGTCCAAACGAACTCCGAAAAATCACAAAAATTGACACAACACCCCTATTGTTCTATGTTGACACGAGAAAAAATTTGAAAGCAATAAGAGGCAATGGATATCGTTTCGTCCCCAAAGTTGGGACGTTCCCTATCGAAACCATCACGCTTGTGTGAGAAGCTCTGGTCCGTGAGAAGCTTATACCGAAACCTGCCCCAAATGGGACAAATTTTTTACCACGGCATGTTGATGCCGTTCCATGATAGCATGCCAAGTTTCATGAATTTCAGACGAGTTTTGGGTTTACTAGAATTTAAAAACCAGGCATCTCAATGTTTTGCCGGCAATCAACGGTGCCCTGGTGTTTGAAATTAATTCCCATCTCTTGCATGGGACCTAAGCATGCACCCAAGGACACACATGTGATTTTTCAACCAACTTTGGTGCACTGGAGCATGTGCTTGTAGTTCAAATTTGAAATATGCACATAAAATGCCTAGAAAACCCGAACCCCGAAAAATTCATTCCCATTTCTTGCATAGGACCTAAGCATGCACTGAATGACACATATTTGATTTTTCAACCAATTTATATGCACCGGAGCATGTGCATGTAGTTTAATTTTGAATTGTGCACCTGAAATGGCTAGAAAACCAGTTTAATGTATAAAATGCCCAAACGAACCCTGAATAATTCCAATTATTTTACGACACACATATAGTTGCGTGTTCACTGCGGATAAAAGGTCTAGCAATTCAAACAGCGTCCATTGCCATTGTGATCCCATTATGTAATTCAAATCAAGTAGATCCCACATAGTTTATTATCACCAACCATGTGAGATGTAGTACAAATTATCTTGGAGCACCGTCGGTGTATAGTACGCCTATGGCTTACGCGAGAAGGTTCGTCGGCTACAGTCCACAGCCGGCATGTCAAGCACACTAGCTCGCTCCCCAAAAACTCCCACCTCTGCATCCCTCGCAATCTCGAAAATATCTACCGCCTGGAAGGTTTTAATGTTTGATAGCACACGATTAGTATGTGCGGACCGTGTGCGATGCTTGTTACTCCCGCTCTGCTTCATTCCCAAATTCAAATTTTCAGTAGCCCCAGTATTTTACTCCCGCCTCTGCATCCCTCGCAATCACGAAAATATCTGCTCGCCTTTGATCCAAATTTTCAGTAGCCCCGCCTTGTTACTCCCGCCTAGTAAAATTTTCAGTTGCCACAGTATTTCCTCAAACACAACCTTGCCCCCCCGCCCCCCTCCACACACACCCCAAAACCTCCGCTCACACAGACACACACAACCCTCAAAACCATTGGTAGGTCGCCGCCATCGCCGGTGCCTCCATCCTCAACCTCTGCCTATGTGTCGGGGAGCTCGAGGAGCCAATGGACAAAAGGAGGTTTATCGCGGCCTTTTCGCCGATGCCTCGGACCCGGCAGCCGACGAAGTCCTCCCTCGTGGTCCGGCAGTGGCGGTGGGGGATGTGGGTCGCCGAGATTACAGATCGAGAGACCCACACCCGCCGATGGCTCGGTAGCTTCCACACGGCCGAGCTCGCGGCCATGGAGTACGACCGCTGGCAGGTCCGCTACCACGGCGCAGCGGCTAGGCTCAATTTCCTCTTCGGCACATGTCCGGTCGACCTTGTTCCGCCGGAGCCAGGGGTGGTGAGCTCGGCTATGGTGCGGGAGGACCGCAAGGCGTGGGAGCGCCTAGAGGCCGAGGCCACCGACGAGGCCTACATGCAAGAGCTCCGCCGGTAGCACCCGAAGCTCGTGGAGGCAGAGCGGGCGATCTTTGCCGGCGCGGAGGGAGGCGAGATTATCGCGCTCTCCTCCGATGACAAGGTCGAAGGCGGCAAGGACGGCGGCGCGGAGGGCGGCGAGGTTATCGCGCTCTCCTCCGATGACGAGGTCGAAGGCGGCGGCGACGGCGACGCGGAGGGCGTTGAGGTGGGCCCCGAGGACGAGGAGATCGACGTCGACGAGTGGAGGAGTACCTTCCCCAACGACCCCGACGACGGTACCGGCCGACTCGCGGCACACCGTACATGACGAGGAAGGATTGGCTCGACCTCTACTTCGACCGAAAGTAGTTTAGCTTAGTTTAAATTTATGTTTTATGCTCGGTTATGCAAAACTATCTATGTTTATGTTTGAATGCATGCTACTTTCGATTGAACCTGCTTTGAACTTGATCAAATTGAAGTTTACAACCTTAAGTTTAGGGGATCGACTAGAAAAGACCAAAAATTGCTGGAGTATATATATATATATATATATATATATATATATATATATATATATATATATATATATCCACTAAGGGTTTTAGTCCTTTAACTTTTTAAGGATCGCCTGGAGATGCCCTTATGACTTGTTTATCTCAGTTCTTCACAATGTGATGCTCTATATGTGCAACTATTTGTCGTGCAGTTCAATTTCATCAATAACAGTTTCAACAATACCATTATGAATTACGATATTTGGTTGTTGTTAAGGATATTGCAGTCAACATGCCTTTTTCGTTTTTCAATTGTTGTTTAGCAACATGCATTGTACTGAATGACTAAATATGCAATCCCAGGCTACATAGCAACAAGGAAGAGTGTTACCTTAATATTTTGATGATGTCTAGATATACATGTAATAAAATCATATATAATGGGATGGAGGGAGTGTTGTACTACATCATTTTTCAATTGTTGTTTAGCTTCTAATATTAACTTGGTGCTTTTAGGTACATATATCATTGCCAAAGATCCACACTTCGACCCTTTCTGCGTATGGGGCAATGAGATATTCATGAACCAACATCAAGTGAGGAAACTGATAAAGATTGTTATTAAAATGGGTCAAAAGATGTCAATTGAACTATTTGTTTACACTTTATGCAAGACAACAGTGAACTGCAGGATGGTAAGTAAGAACCCTGTAGCCTTCTTTTTGCTGCCCATAATGAGTTGTGTTAGATGACAATATCTGAATCTTTTTTCTTTTGCAGTGGATCCTGAAGCAGTTTACTCAAGATTACCTCTCAAACTACATGATTGGCGGCCGGCCATCACAAGGGGTTGGACTAGAGTCCTGCATGCCTTTTGCATCCAGGAGAGCAAAAAAAGGCCATTCCGCTTCACCTTGTTCAACAACCGGAATGTATGTCGCCTCTTTCTTTACCATCTGTAATATTACAAGTATAGAACCTGGTTCATCATTCTTTATTGGGTGCTTATGTAATTCTTAAACATATGTACACGTGAATCGAATAATGCATTGGTTGTTTGAACCTGATGGATATGAATAAAGCTATAACCTACTTTCAAGTTTAAATTAGGTACAATTTTAAACAACGGCAATTAAATTAGGGCGAAATTACGTTGTGCAGGTCATTACGGCACACACGGTTGGTAAAACACAAACGTTTGCGATATACACCATAATCCAGGACGGTTCACAGAGAGGAAATGTGTGCGAGCGTGCACACAGTTGCTGTTTGCAAAGCATGTGTGATGTCAGACACTATCACATACGGTGCAGGAAAACTAAATGTGTGTGATTGTCTACCTACCGTACACGGTTTATAATCCTGAACTGTTTGTGATGTGCCAGGCATCGTAAAACTCCCGTGCCTGGAAAGCTCCCGTGCCTAGAATCTGCCTGATTTTAGGTAAAACCACAAAACTCCGACTGCGATGGCAATACGAGTAGCAAGGATGAAGCGTTTGGGATATTCAAGATATCGGAAATGGTTATACAGGGACAACTATATGCATCAAGGCTCCCTATCCCCGACGGTTTATGGGTCGTGTGGGAAGGACCCCCCCTATCGCCCACACTCACTTGGCGACGGTTCCAAATGCCATCGCGGAAAGGGGTTAAAAACCGTTTGTATAGCACCGACGCGCACCCGTGAAACCTTAACACAAGTATTTCTCAAATTCACAATTACTCACTAGCATGACTCTAATATCACCATCTTCATATCACAAAACAATCATAAGGAATCAAACTTCTCATAGTATTCAATGCACTTTATATGGAAGTATTTATTATATCCCTCTTGGATGCCTATCATATTAGGACTAAATTCATAACCTAAGAAAATTACCATGCTATTTAGAGACTCTCAAAATGATATAAGTGAAGCATGAGAGTTCAACAATTTCTTCAAAATAAAACCACCGTCATGCTCTAAAAAGATATAAGTGAAGCACTAGAGGGAATGACAAACTACTCCAAAAGATATAAATGAAGATCAATGAGTAGTCGAATAATTATGTAACTATGTGAAGACTCTCTGACATTTAAGAATTTCAGATCTTAAGTACTTTATTCAAACAGCAAGCAAAAGAAAATAAAATGACATTACAAGGATAGCACATATCATGTGAAGAAGCAAAAACTTAGGCTCGACCAAAACTGGCTGATAGTTGTTGAACAAGAAAGGTGGGATGCCTACCGGGGCATCCCCAAGCTTAGATGCTTGAGGATTCTTGAAATATTGACTAGGGATGCCTTGGGAATCCCCAGGCTTGTGCTTTTGTGTCTCCTTAATTCCTCTCATATCACGATTTCCTAATTCTTAAAAAGTTCATCCACACAAAACTCAACAAGAACTCGTGAGATAGGTTAGTATAAATCAACGCGTAAACCTTATCATTCTCTACTGTAGAAAATCACTAAAATTATTATTTGACATTGCATACTAAATGCCTCTGCATATTTAATACTCCTGTCCTCAAATAGAATCATTAAACAAGCAAACATATGCAAACATAACAGCAATCTGTCTAAACAGAACAGTTTGTAAAGAATGCAAGAGGAATCATACTTCCCTAACTCCAAAAATTCTGAAAAATTGCCACACTGTAGATAATTTGTTGTTACTCATTGTGTAAAAATTTCAAGATTTTATCATATTCTCACTATTCACAAATATTCAAAACATAACAACAAACTTTCTGTTTTTAAAATAGCAACATATAGACTTGCAAAATAAGCATGGTCACTACAAAAAAAAGACACATTCGTGACATTTTGGGCCGAACGAAAATCTTCTCTGTCATACTTATGACACTTCTATGACGATAATTGTGACAAAACCCAGTATCATCATAGATGTGGTGGGGTCCTACTTCTATGACAAAAAATCAAGACAGAAAATGGGCTTTTCGTCCTGGGCGGGCCGGAGATGCAGCTGCATGACATTCTTTGGGCCGTCCATGACGGAAAAAACCGTGGTAGAAGCGAGGGCGCGGAAAATATCGGGGAGTCCCCGGTTACGGTGGGTGGTCGGGGGCCGAGCGATGCACGTTTCTCTCGTACGTACGCGCGTGTGTGCGAGGCGTTGGGCTCTAACTGAACCTGAGCGAGGCGTTGGGCTCTAACTGAACCCGAGCGATTGCACTGCAGGCTACGCATTACTGAACCCGAGCGATCGATCGATGGCTGTTAACTGAACCCGATCGAGCGATTCCTTCGCTACTGCTGCTAACTGAAGCCGATCGATGCTGCCTCTGGATGAACAGTGAGCGTTGCCGGGGGGGGTGGATGAACAGTTCCGGGTGGGGGTGGATGAACAGGACCTCGTG